>NC_056741.1:46748630-46806130 GCF_019279795.1 Protopterus annectens
GAACCCCTGTCTAGCATGGCAACTGACATGATCCCCGAGGTGAATTTCATTTCTCCCATCCAGTCATCAAGGTTCCTTTTGAAGAGGGCCAAAGAGGCGCTCTGCTTGACATGTATGGGCAGTCTATTCCAGAGTAAGGGGAGTCTCTGGGTCAGGAACCTATCCCTCCAGCATGTTTTGTTTATTGTGATGACGAGGTTTAGATCCCTGGAGTGTGTGGCTCTGAGGGATTGGGATTTCTTTAAGTGTAGCATGTCCAACAGCTCTGTGTTTGACATGGCCTTGTATGTTAAGCAGAGATCGCCTCGGAGTAGACGATATGCAACAGAGTATAGCTGGAGTTTTTTAAGGTGGTCAGCATAGGTCATCTGCTTTAGGCCTGTGATTCTTTTAGTGAGGTATTTCTGCGGCCTTTCCAGTTGTTGCAGATGTCTTGAGAGGTACATAGCAAATGGGGCGTTGTATTCTATAATGGGTCTAATGAGGGATGAGTACAGTGGGACAATGACCTCTTTTTTTCTGGATGAAAAGCCCTTAGTGATGAGGTGTGCCACATAGAAGGATTTCTTGACTGTTGTGGCGATGTGGTTATTGAAGGTGGAACCACTGTCCACTTGTGTCCCTAAGTCTCTTATCACACTTTCAGTGTTTAGTGTACTGCCACCTATGTGATAATTCATGGGTACATGTTTTTTCCCAAAGGAGATAACTATACATTTCTTGGCATTGTGCTTGAGCCCATGGCTCTGGCACCAAGCATCTGTTTCTTTAAGGCCCTTTTGTAGAGTATCCACATCATTTGGGGATTCAATAATGGCTCCCAGTTTGCAGTCATCTGTGCAGAAATTACCTTCAATGACTTGACGTGAATCCGTTTTACCCCCAGGTATTACAAGCTCTTGCTGAATGATTTACACAGCTGCTCTGAATAAGGGCAGATAGATGGATTTCTCTTTAGTCCTAACGATTATTTAGTATGACTTCTATTACTAAATTTTTGTTCTATAACCCCTGAAAGTATTATCATAGCTTTATATGCGGTCCATTACAGTACACGGTACTTGAATAACAGCAGCTGATCAAGCTAGTACTGTCCTTGTTAAGGTTAATGAAGATGTCCTATTCAATGCAAGTTTGCCATTGTGAACCTGTGGCAGGACTCAATGCCTTCTTTTACACTTTTATTGGGCAAGTTTATAGGCCCAAATGTGATAATTAAGCAAATGAGGCCTCGGTGTAGTACTGTTTCTGAATCAGTTAGTTTTGATGTTGCAAGAACTGGACAAACATTGCATTCAGTTATAAACAACATGGTGCACATGCCCGGGCAACTGTGTCACACTACACAGAAATGGTTGACTTTATGGATCCTGGAGGATATCTGTAATCCCACATAGCACATAGCAGAAATGGAGTCTCTGTCCTGCACAGTTTACTACCAGAATATACACAGATACTAGGCTGCCATGTTTCACACCTCAAACCATGATATTCAAACATTGTCGTATGTTCTATATATGCTGGGCTTTCCCATCACTGGTTGAACAAATGAGCTGGAACAGATGACATATCCAAAAGCAATGGTAGCCATGAACTGTATACTATTTTTTTCGGTCATTTCTCACCTGCTTAGTCATGGCATCTGAGAGAGAAGGCAGAGGTGCTTTTTAAGCACAAATGTGGTATGTGGAGGAATCTTAAGACTTTTCTAAAACTACTACTCCAAGATTATAGCTGCATGCACCTGAAAGAGGGCTATGAAGGTCCTCAGTACAAAGCTGAGGCCTGGAATCATTTGAGCCAGCAATAACATGTGCCACAGGGATCCCCACATGGGACAACAGTGTCCACAGCACTATGGTAACTTAAAAAGATACAGTCTTGACCTTCTGGGCCAGTAGGAGTGAGTATACTTGTTACATACAGTACATGTGCTGAAGTTAACAATCCAGTCAGTTATTACAGCTATAGTCTGGAAAATTAATGGGTTTTCTATAGGGCTGCCACTTGTTCAGGTGCCTGAACTGGAATATTTGTTATGGAAATGTAATATTTTGCAGGAGAAACCATACTCAAAATAAAATCTCACTGTTTATTTTTATTTATTTATCATTTGTTGACCGGGAAAGTCTGACTAGGTTCCACAGAGCCTGTTTTCAGCGGAGGCCTGGGGAGAAATGCTCCAGATGCATGTCTTTGGAATGTGGGAGGAAACCGGAGTACCCGGAGGAAACCCACGCAAACACAGGGAGAACATGCAAACTCCACACAGAAGGCACCCCAGTCGAGAATCGAACCAGAGAATCTCTTGCTGTGAGGTGACAATGTTAACCGCTGCACCACTGTGCCGCCCACTGTTATAGAATACGAGTTGTTTGTGATCTTTCCTGTAACATTAAGGTGTTTCAGTTACACAGATAATAGTCTTATGTAAATGCAATGTTATTCTTAGGAAATTTCATCATAATATCTCTTGATGCTTGCTATCTTTCTTAGGATGCAATTGCCCACAAAGGGTCTGTCATCCATGCTTTTATACAGTCATACTTCAGTTATAGGTTTAATAACTCAGAGGAGGCAGCGTGGACAGTTACTGCTATGTATTTCTGTTGATTCGTGCTTCAGAGTGATTCTACATTAACTCAACACACATATGTGTTGATTTTAATTTGTGTTTTATGGTGCCAGTGGGTTTAATTTCCTACTCTATATACTAACTCAACATCATTGATTTGTTGTATTTTGGGTATAGCAAATACAACATTTGATGGGGAAATATGGGTGAGCTGCATTTCTTGGTTGGGCATTAATGAATAAATTAGCCTGGAATTGTGAGTTAAGAGTCATGAAGCCTGACAAGGGGGGTGGGGTGGGGTAATATTGATGGACACTATTAACTACCTGGCTAAGATGTACAATCTACTTAATAACAAGACCTGTTATACTAGGGTATCTAGAAATGAGATCAACATTTTTTATTATAAGTTAAACTTATATCTTAATGATTTAGTAGATCAGTGCCAGATTTATTATAAATTTTTAAAATATCTAATGGATGAGATGCCTATGGTACCAGCCATATTTGGCACCCCCAAAATACACAAAGACTTACAAACCCCCCCACTTTATGTCCCATTGTAGCAGCATCTGGCTTCAAGACTCACCCCTTACTCTTGTTTGTGGATGGAACCCTAAACCAATTTCTAGAAAAGTGCCTGTACATCATAAAAGATTCATGGGACTTCTTGGGACATATATAGTAGGATTTCTATAATGAGGATTGGATAATGGCCACAGTAGACGTCATTTTTATTTTCATGTATTCCTTACCACACTGGAATTGAATGGTTTAGGGAAGCATGTGTTCAGAGTGACAATTTGCATAACAATGAGATTAATTTATTAGTTGAATTCATGGAACTTGTACTAGAAAACAATTTCCTCTATTTTGAGGTGGGAGTTTATAAGCAGACAACTGGTGTGGTGATGGGGGCTGCCTGCGCATCCCCATATGTAAATACAGTCCTTTGGTACTGGGAGCAAAGCTATATGTTTAATATTGATTACATGCATAATGCAATATTTTTTTATGCTTCCTGGAAGATATTTTTGTCATTTAGAATGGTAGTGAATTAGAACTAGATAATTTTGTTATATGCAGCTTTGATTCGAGATTGTACCAAAAACCTACGTATTATTGTAATTTTTTACACTTTTAAAGCATTCATTCTTATCATCAAAAAAAAAAAAAGCCTGGCTAAAGGACAAGTGATAAGAATTTCTAGGATAGTCTCAAATAATGATCAATTTGCCATGAAATAAGTAAAATCATTGAACTGTTTTTGGATAGAGGCTACCAGTTAACTATGCTAAATGAAACAAAGGAAGAGGTTAGTGCAAAAGGGGATGAGAGGTTCTATTCCCATTCTGGGGAGAGGAATTGAAAAGGAAAACAATAATCTAACCAACCCCAAAGATTATAAACAAACACATGTATTAAGTATAGTCCAGGCTTTTATATCATTAAACAAGAATTAATCAACAATTGGAGGCTCATAAAAAGAGACGACCAGGTAAAAAGGTCTTAAACGGGGGCTCGCAGTCAACATACAAAAGACACTTGAATATTAAGGAAAGACTTGAAATAAATAATTTAGCCTGTGGATTCACAGGCTTGCAAAGAAAACTTAAAGGTATGATTAAGTGTGGGGCATGCACACAATGTAAGTACATTTACCAAGGATGAACTTTGAACTTAAATACTGTTCTTTTTCAACTCAAACTATTTAATACCTCTGATTGTCATTTAAATGGAATTGATTATATTACTTTTTGTGACTACTGCCACTCATTTTATGTTGGTAAAACTGAACATGCCCTAGAAAAAGAGGATATATGAACATTACTATGATCTGAAACATAGTAATGAGAACAATTCACTTTGTAAACATACACTGAACTGTTTGGACAACAAAATGTATCTATTCTTTATTTTAGAACAAGTGCCTTCAAGTCCAAGGGGTGGTCCCTGGGAAAAAAGCTAGAATGCAAATTACTGTGGCAGCTAAGGCGAGATGCAAGCACACACCGCCCCGGCTTGAACAACATAGTATCACTGAGTAGTGTTTATAAGTCATGTGACTGTTTTTAATTAATTGAATCCATTACATTAAATGACATTAAGTGACTGCTTTTAGTTCTGATGAAGTCCCAGGATTCAATGGGATGAAAGCGCTCAACTTAAAGTCATTAATAAAACTGGTTCATTATTTTTGTATCTGCATTTGCCTTATACTTGAGTGGTCATCCTCAGCTCCTTTGCGATTTGCCTGGAACAACTCCTCTGTGTTTTTTAGGTTTTGTGTGTTGTTTTTGCCGACGATTGCTCTCTTCTGCTTTGGTTATTGCATTTTTTAGTTTCACTGATACCTTCATATTACACAATCGCTTTCTCAGTATGCTTGGTCTGATGACATTACTGTATGTTAACTACAGTCTTCTGATGGATTATACATATAGTATAGCACACTGAGTCTGTGATTTCGGGATTGTACATGACAATGGTTATGGGTTTGATTCCCCACCCTTGGCTGCTCATTGTGCTATCAGTAGCAGTTTCATATGGAAGTTTGTTGTCATTCTGAGCAAAGTACCTACAACACTGAAATGTAAACATTTGTGTGAGCTGTATGCTTTCTCTTTATTTGTTCACTTGTCTGACACACACCATTACTATGTGTTTGACTGCAGGCTTTGCCTGTATTGTACAAACAGCTCAACACATTAATGCATTGCCTTTTAGTCTGCATTTGACAGTGAGTGTGGGTTCATAGGTTCATAGGTTGGTGCTAGGCTACCGGCCCTAGGGCCTATACAAGCCTAGCCATAACAATTCCCTGGCTATTTCTTCCAACACTATATACTTCCCTGGACCCCTGTCTAGCACTGTGACTGATGTGAGCCCCAGGGTGAGTTTCCTTTCTCCCATCCAGTCGTCAAGGTTCCTTTTGAAGAGGGCCAAAGAGGCGCTCAACCCCCTTTGGCCATTTGTTGTGCCGTTATTGGTACTTAGTGGCTTGCAGTTGTTCTTTCAACTGTAATACCTATAACACTGTAAGACAAACATACATCTGAGCTACATGCTTTTCCTCCTATATGTTACTGTGTGTTTACAGCATTCATTATATTTGCAGAAGTAGCAACATATGTTACACTGTATCCTTCTGGCCTGCATGTGTTATTGTCTGTGTGTTAAATTCCCCCAAAGACTGTACAGTAAAAAATCGATTATCCAAACTAATTGGGATGTAGGGTAGTTTGGATAATCAAACTGTTCGGATAATCAAACATGCAAATGAACTGGATAAAAAACTAATAAAAATGTTTTTGATGAACATTAAATAAGAAAATACAACAGATTTATTGTAAGTACAAAATGGTAGAGTTAATTATTGTAGTACAAGCTCAAAAAACACACACAAGCAAATACATATAATGTTTACATATTCAGACTTTATGATTTTCCTACACAAAAACTTTGGAAGGCTGCATTTGGATAAGTGATGATTTGGATAATCAATGTTCAGATAATCGACTGTCTACTGTATAATGCAAAATCATTGTTATTTTCATGTTGGTGTTGCTTGTTCTTTAAATTATAGTGCATCTAACATAGTCAGAGTACAGATATGTCAGCTGTTTTGTTTTCAAGTATATGTACTTCTCTCTCCCTCACACTCTTTCTCACTAGCCTTTCTATTATATAAATTTCTTTATTTTTCTCTTTCCATTTATTTTACACTTATAGGCAGCAACAAGACCTGTACTCATTCCTCCTGCAAAGCCAGTCAGCGCATCTCACGTTCCTAAGGATGTGACCTCAGAGTTAACATGTTAACAGTCATGGGACTCTGGGGACACACTAAGACAAGACAACCCTTGAAAACACTTGCTTTCTTTTGTCTGTTTTTTTGAGGTGCAGTGTTTCTTGCCATGGCATAGTGGCACAAATTCAGGCTAGGCCACTCTTTGTTACTGGATGTGGAGGCAGACCCTTTTAGTTCTTTAAATATGAACTCATTACAGCTCAAAACAGTATATTTCCACTTATAAATGCCCACCCCTCCACACATTTCTAATGGTCAGTTCCCTGTGCCTAAAGGTCAGTTCCCTGTTTCTCTATTAACCTGGTGAACTTGGGCATCCTGAGGCAATGTACCAACTGCCTCATGTACACTAACAACCCTCTCCTCTTACCTACCAACATTCAGACTTGCGAGAGATGCACTTATATATCCAAACTGGAAGCCACACACTCTCCAGCTAAGACCGGAATAGCTGGTCAAGAGAAGAAGGTCAACACTTGCACCACACCACATGGAACAAATAGCTATCCAGGACACACACCAGCACTGCCTTCACATAAAAACACAAACCACACACCCACCTTCACGGAGGCTCTCAATAAAAATTACCCAAACAGCTGAGACCTCCAATGCAGAAATGCACTCGACCACCACAACACTAATCACAAGACACATAACTCTCCTAAACAGTGTGCCACTGAACCAAAGCCTCTAAGGCAAAACAGCATGCCTAACATACTAGTCATAGGTGACTTGATAGTGAGGCACACTGATGTCCCACTCTCTAGGTTGGATAAGGAGAAAGTAACAGTCAGCTGTCTGTCAGGTGCCAGGATCCACCACATAACGTACGTAGTCAGGTCCCTCAACAACAGGTGCAAACATGACTCTGTCATTGTACATGTGGGTGTGAATAACCTGAGATGTACCTTCCTGGACTACATGAAAAGAGACCTGGAGGAGCTCTCCGTTTATGTAGCCCAGGCGGGTATGACCCTAGCCCTGAGCATCATCCTACTCTCACCCAGAATTATATCACAGTACAAGCAGAAAATCATTGATTTCAACAACTGGCTAAGTGTCTGTTGTCATTCTAAGGGGACCCAATATCTGTCTGCCTGGGATGACAAGATTGACAGACCTCGATGCTTTGTCAGAGATGGCCTGCATCTGTCACCCCTGGGCTTCCGGATACTGTCCAAGACTCTTGCCACTCCTATAGTGCCTTTTTTAGTTCCAAAGACCAAATTATCACCGTAACAGCTACAAACAAATGCAATCTGTGGGTCATGCTGCTCAATGCTAGAAGTCTAAATCTCAAAAATGCACTTGCTTGAAGCACTCCTTAAAATGGAGAACATCGACATTTGTGCTGTAACAGAGACCTGGTTTAAGGCAGCAGAAAGCACCCCTGCACTACCAGGCTATAACTCATTATACACCTTTTGGCCCCAGAACTTGGATCAAAGCTCCAAAGGCGGTGGTGTTTCTATATCATAAAGGATGTGCACACCTCCAGACTGATAGCCCAACATAATGCATCAGAGATACTTCAGGTGCAGCTAACACTGGGTATGAGAGTGATTCAGGTCATAGCCTGCTATAGGACCCCAACCATGTACCAAAACTCACACCCCATGTTCCTAAGCACCCTAGAGAATATTAGGGTCCAACCTAACACTCTCATACCGCGACTTCAACTACCCCTCTATTAACTGGGAACACTACTCATGTACCAATACACTTGCCCAACGTTTCCTGGAATTCATTTATTCCATTGCCCTGGACCAGCTTATTCTTACCCCCACTAGAGGTAGCAACATCCTTGACTTGGTCATTACTAACATGGGCGGCCATTGCTCAACACCAATAGTCAGCTCCTCCCTGGTTAGATCTGACCACAAACTAATCACCTTGGAAATTCACATCCCACCCCTCCAGCAAAGGTAACCACCATGAAAAACTTGTCCAAAGTAACTTTTGGGCTCCTAAAAGAGGTGGCTAGCTTCATGGCACCCATGCAAAGGGAGAATAGTTGCATGACTGCTGAATCATACATCAATGCACTGTATGAACACGTACATACCCAATAGAACCAAGACACTCTCCTCCAAAAAAAAGGAAGCCAATCTGGTGGTCCCCTGCCATAAACAAACTCTACAACAGAAGGAGGAAACTGATGCGTAATAAGGTGACGTCCCAAGACTGGAAAAACTCCCTTATCAGCCTCAACAAACAGTTGAGATCCCTCATCAAATCCTCTAAAGCTAGCTATGAAAACAGAATTGCAGCAGATAGTAACCACAAGACCTTCTATAGTTATGTAAAGAATCTCCATGGCAATACCCAGATTTGCTCTGAGCTACTGCACAATGGCACCTCCTATACTGAGCCAACAGATATTGCCAATATACTGGCAGACAGATTCAGTGCCAACTTCACCCCTCCAAAGGACCAATTACAATACCAGTAGATTGCCAGGCACCCAGTATTACTGCTGCACAGGTTAAAATAGCACTGTCCAAGGCCAAAAATACAGCTTCTATGGGACCTGACAATATCCCTGGCTGTGTTCTACATGAACTATAGAGTGAACTGGCACCTCACCTGTGTGCCCTGTTCAATCACAGCCTCACCTCAGGCTTTGTCCCTACTGAATGGCGCACTGCTACAGTCATCCCTCTCCACAAAGGAGGAACTACTACAGACCCTGGGAACTATCGCCCCATTAGCCTGATGAGTCTGATATGCAAAGCTATGCAACACATCATCATGGACCTAATAAACAAGGATATAGGGAATCTAAAAACTCTGGATCCCACACAGTTTGGTTTTGTGAAGGGTAGATCATGCCTGCTCAACTTGGTACTTCTATGAGTCAGTCACCAGAGCTGTGGATGAAGGCAAGGTGGTTCATACAGCCTACCTTGATGTGGCCAAGGCCTTTGATACCATTCCCCACTCAGGAATCATAGAAAAACTCACTAAGCTAGGCATCAACCCCTATATCACTAGGTGGGTTGCAAACTGGCTCACAGATAGAACCCACACTGTGAAACTTGCTGCCTCCAAGTCAGACTGCTGGCCAGTTCATAGGTTCATAGGTTGGTACTATCAGCCCTAGGGCCTATACAAGCCTAGCCATAACAATTCCCTGGCTATTTCTTCCCACACTATTTACTTCCCTGGACTCCTGTCTACTAGGGTGACTGATGTGATCCCCGGAGTGAATTTCCTTTCTCCCATCCAATCGTCAAGGTTCCTTTTGAAGAGGGCCAAAGAGGCACTCTGCTTGACATGCATAGGCAATCTATTCCAGAGTCTGGGGAGTCTCTGGGTCAGGAACCTATCCCTCCAGCATGTTTTGTTTATTGTGATGACAAGGTTTAGATTCCTGGAGTGTGTGGCTCTGAGGGATTGGGATTTCTTTAAGTGTAGCATGTCCAACAGTTCTGGGTTTGACATGGCCTTGTATGTTAAGCAGAGATCGCCTCTGAGTAGACAATATGCGACAGAGTATAGCTGGAATTTGTTTTAAGGTGGTCAGCATAGGGCATCTGCTTTAGGCCTGTGATTCTTTTAGTGAGGCATTTCTGTGGCCTTTCCAGTTGTTGCAGATGTCTTGAGAGGTACATACCAAATGGGGCATTGTATTCTATAATGGGTCTAATGAGGGATGAGTACAGTGGGACAATGACCTCCTTTTTTCTGGATGAAAAGCCCTTAGTGATGAAGTGTGCCACATCAAAGGATTTCCTGACTGTTGTGGCGATGTGGTTATCGAAGGTGAGACCACTGTCCACCTGTGTCCCTAAGTCTCTTATCATACTTTCGGTGTTTAGTGTACTGCCACCTATATGGTAAATCATGGGTATATGTTTTTTTCCCAAAGGGGATAACTTTGCATTTCTTGGCATTGAGCTTGAGCCCATGGCTCTGGCACCAAGCATCTGTTTCTGTAAGGCCCTTTTGTAGAGTATCCACATCATTTGGGGATTCAATAATGGCTCCCAGTTTGCAGTCATCTGTGAACTTTGTTAGCCAGAGTCCCTTAGTGTTGACCTGTACTTCAGAGCAGTAGATGCCAAACAAGAGTGGTCCCAGGACTGAACCATGCGGTACTCCATTTGTCACTTGTCTGGAGCTGGATTTGGAGTCTGCTACTTTTACAGTGTGGGTTCTATCAGTAAGCCAGTTAGCAACCTATTGGGTGACATAGGGTTTAATGGCCAGCTTAGTAAGTTTATCTATGATTCCAGAGTGGGGATGGTGTCAAAGGCCTTGGCAAGGTCTAGATAGGCTGTGTGAACCACCTTACCCTTGTCCATGGCTCTGGAGACTGATTCGAAGAAGTCAATCAGGTTCAGGAGACAAGATCAGCCCTTCACGAACCCAAACTGGGTGGGGTACAGTGTTTGAAGATTGCCAATGTCTTTGTTTATAAGTTCCATGATAATACACTCCATGGCCTTGCAGATAAGGCTTGTCAGACTGATGGGACAGTAGTTTCTGGGATCCAAGGTGGATTCCCCCTTGTGGAGTGGGATAACTATAGCTCTGCGCCACTCAGTGGGCATGAAACCTGAGGTGAGGCTATGATTAAACATGACACTTAGGTGAGGTGCCAGTTCATATTGTAGTTCATGTAGTACACAGTCCAGGATGTCATCTGGTCCCATGGATGCTGTATTCTTAGCTTTGGAGAGTGCCTTTTTTAACCTGTGTGGCTGTTATCACCAGAATGTGGCAATCTTCCGGTATTGAGATGGGCCATTTAGGGGGTGAGAGGGGGGGGTGAAGTTGGCACTGAATCGATCTGCCAGAATATTGGCAATATCCTTGGGATCAGTATATTTAATGCCATTCTGTTTTAGCTCAGAGCAGATCTGAACATTGACATTTAAATTCTTGACATTGTTATAAAATGCCTTGTGGTTGTCTTTGGAATCTTTGGCAATTTTATTTTCGTAACTAGCTTTAGAGGATTTTATGAGGGATCTCGGTTTCTTATTGAGGCTGGTAAGGAATTTTTTGTATCCTGAGATTTTCCTCTTTTCTGCAACAGTTTCTTCCTTTTGTTGTAAAGTTTGTTTGTGGCAGGGGACCACCAGATTGGATTCCCTTTTGTGGATGAGAGCATCTTGGTTCTATTTGGGATGGCACGACTCATGCATGAGTGGATGTGCTCGTACAGTGCCTTAGTGTAGGATTCAGCAGCTGAACTTTCAGTTCCTGTCTGCATGGGTGTCATGAAGTTTGTCACTTCTGACTTGAGTAGCATGAAGTTGGCTTTGGAGAAGTTTTTTATGGAGGTTTCCTTACTGGAGGGTGGGGGTGGGATGTGGATGTTAAGGGTGATTAGCTTATGGTCAGACCTGACTAACGAGGGGGTGACCATGGGTGTGGAGCATTGATTTCCCATGTTGGTAATGACCAGGTCTAGGATATTGGAGCCCCTGGTGGGACTATGGATTAGTTGATCCAGGGCGTTGGAATTTATGAATTCCAAGAACTGTTGGGCAAAGGTGTTAGTACACAAGTAGTTTTCCCAGTTAATGGCAGGGTAGTTAAAATCACCCAGTATTAGGGTGTTTGGTTCTATCTAAATATTTTCCAGTATGTTTAGAAGGTTCCCATTCAGAAGCCTGAAACATCATAAGCCTGAAAATCAAAATCCTGAAACCAAAAGCCTGAAAATTCAGAATCCTGAAAACTCAAAATCCTGAAAGCCCAAAATCCTGAAAGACCAAAATCCTGAAACTCAAAATCCTGAAAACACAAATAATGCTAATATGTCACTATAAAGACACTAATATCTACCAACTGACCCTGACCCTAACCCTAACCCTAAGGTCCGTCACTATCGCACACTCACCTGACCCATGCCCTAACCCTAACTCACTTAAACCGCCCCTAACCCCAATATTTGTCACTATTGCATACATGCCTAACCTGCGCCCTAACCCTAACTCACTTAAACCGCCCCTAACCCTAACATAAAACCAACCGCACACTTACCTGACCCCAACGCATGACCTATCACCACAGGGCTAACAATAGCAAAGCCACAATGACATCAGTATGTCTATTTTGTGTTTTCAGGATTTTGAGTTTCAGGATTTTGGTCTTTCAGGATTTTGGGCTTTCAGGATTTTGAGTTTTCAGGATTCTGAATTTTCAGGCTTTTGGTTTCAGGATTTTGATTTTCAGGCTTATGATGTTTCAGGCTTCTGAATGGGAACCGTTTAGAAAGGTGTAGTGAGAATCTTGGGGCATGGTGAGGGATCTGTAGCAAGCTACAATTTGGATTGCAGTCTTACCTAGTGTTAGTTGCACCTGGAGAATTTCAGACGCATTGTGTTGGGCAACTAGCCTGGTGGTGTGAATATTCTTGGTGAATATTGACACTCCTCCACCTTTAGTGTTATGGTCCTGGTTTGGTGGCCAAAACGTGTGGTAAGAGTTGTTGCCTGGTATTGCAGGGGTGCTCTCTGGAATCTTGAACCTGGTTTCAGTTACTGCACAGATATCAATGTTCTCCATTTTTAGGAGTGCCTCGAGAGAGTGCATTTTAAGGTTTAGACTTCTAGCATTGAGTAGCATTACCTTCAGATTTTGAATGCTTGTACCTGTTACGGTGGTGGTTTTGTCCTTTGAACTCTGCCTAAAAAAGGCACTATAGGGGTGGCAAGAACCTTAGCCAGTAACCTGAATCCCAGAGGTGACAGGTGCAGACCATCTCTGGCAAAGCATCGTGTCATGTCGTCCCAGGCAGACAGATACTGGATCCCCTTTGAATGACACCAGAAGCTTAGCCAATTGTTGAAGTCAATCATTTTGTCCTTATATTGTGCTATCATTCTGGGCAAAGGCAGGATGTTACTCAGGGCTAGGGTCATACCTGCCTGGGCCACATGATCCCAGAGCTCTTCCATGTCTCTTTTAATGTAGTCCAGGGAGGTAGTTCTCAAGTCATTCACTCAAACAGAGTCATATTTGTACTTGTTGTGGAGTGACTTGAGTGCATGCATTATGTGGCGGATCCTGGCACCCGACAGGTAGCTGACTGTAATTTTCTCCTTGTTCAACCTGGTGAGTGGGACATTAGTGTGCTGGACTATAGAGTCACCTATGACTAAAGTGTTAGGTACATTATCTTGCCTTAGGGGCTGTTGCTGGGTGGCACACAGGTGTTGTGAGCTATGTGACACTTTGGTTGTGATTGGTGTTTCTTTGCGTTTCAGCTTCAGAGGTCCTTGTTGCTTAGGCAGGTTACAGTTAAGGGCCTCTGCATATGTGGATTTAGTGTTGCTATATGTGGGTGTTGGTGGTGTGGGTTTAGAAGGGCTATGTGTTGCTTGAGGTGTAGTGTGGGTATTAACCTTCTCCTCTTGACTGTCTAGCACAATCTTGGGTGGAGAGAGCTTTGCTTCCATTTTGGCTGTGTAAGTGCATCTCTCACAGGTTGTAGTGTTGGGTGGTAGGAGGAGAGGGTTGTCTGTGTACATGAGGCAATTGCTGCATTGCTACAGTATACTCAGATTCACCAGGTGGACAGGAGAAATCACCGGAAGCTGTCCCTTGGACATGGCTGGTTTGGTGTTTTTTTTTTTTTTTGTAAAGTACAGGAGCTGTTTTCCCTTACCTTAGCAAGGTACTTTGCAATTATAGGCTGTTTAGTGCCTACGATTAATTTCTCCTTATTAACAAGGAGAGTTGAGTGTTTGTATCAGTTTAAGGCTTCCTAGTGCTTTCCAGCAGTTATTAGATCAAGTGCTAGTCACAGGGATGCTTAAAGGTAAGATGAAAACAAAATGTACACTGTAGTGTGCACTAGAGAAGTTAGATGTGAAAGTAGGTAACTTAAGTTTTACCTCTTTATAAAGTTAAGGTTTAGTGGAGAGTTACTATTTTTAAAACAGCAAGATGGATTGAAAGGGGTGGTCACTTTTGTATACTGGTACTATGGAATACAGTAGGATGGCCAATAAGTTTAAATAGTTGAAGGGGAGGGATTTCAAAAATGATGATTTTGTGATTACTCACACAAGCCAATGAAAGCAGAGAGGAAATGAGATATATGGTCAGATTAACATAAGAGGCAGGCAACTAGAAAGACGGTATTTCTGCCTGACTCAGAAGAGACAGAGCTGTGGTCTCTTTTGAAGTTTTAATATGCAGTTAAAGCAGAATGCAAGTAAAACACAAGGTAAAGAAAACAAACCACTGTATTCAAAATATAAAAAGGCAATAAAGTAATACAAAATACAACAAATAAAAGCAAACTAACCTTTCCTT
The DNA here is from genome assembly GCF_019279795.1 of Protopterus annectens. NCBI lineage: Eukaryota > Metazoa > Chordata > Ceratodontiformes > Protopteridae > Protopterus > Protopterus annectens. The sequence goes on from NC_056741.1 coordinate 46,763,294, forward strand.
CACAGCAAAGTGTAGCAGAGTGTGGATATGCCTTTCTTTTAAAACTCTGAAATGTTTTATTATACCCCTTAATTAGAAAGTTTAGTTCCTAGCTCCACCCCTCAGTTCACAAACGATTAACCTTAAGTGACCTCTTCTATCTTATGAATGAGTCCTTAATTGATCAGTTCTAATTTCTGCCTGACTCAGAAGAGAAAGAGCTGTGGTCTCTTTTGAAGATTTAATATGCAGTTAAAGCAGAATGCAAGAAAAACACAAGGTAAGGAAAACAAACCACATTATTCAAAATATAAAAAGGTAATAAAGTAATACAAAATACAACAAATAAAAGTAAACTAACCTTTCCTTCACAGCAAATTGTAGCAGAGTCTGGATGAGCCTTTCTGGTAATGCACTGACATGTTTTATTTTACCCCTTAAATAGAAGGTTTAGTTCCTAGCTCCACCCACTCAGTTCACAAATGATTAACCTTAAGTGACCTCTTCTATCTTATGATTGGGGTTGGGAGGGTAGCCTAACGGTTAAGGTGTTTGCCTTACAAACACAAGGTGCAGGGTTTGAGTCTCACAAGGTATAATTGGCTAGGCTTACAATGGCTCGCAAGGGCAGTTAGCCTAGTACCAACCTCTGAACCTAAGTGTCAAAAGTGTCAATGAATGAGTCCTTAATTGATCAGTTCTAATTTCTGCCTGACTCAGAAGAGACAGAGCTGTGGTCTCTTTTGAAGTTTTAATATGCAGTTAAAGCAGAATGCAAGTAAAACACAAGGTAAAGAAAACAAACCACAGTATTCAAAATATAAAAAAGCAATAAAGTAATGTAAAATAAAACAAATAAAAGCAAACTAACCTTTCCTTCACAGCAAAATGTAGCAGAGTCTGGATGAGCCTTTCTGGTAAAGCGCTGACATGTTTTATTTTACCCCTTAAATAGAAGGTTTAGTTCCTAGCTCCACCCCCTCAGTTCACAAATGATTAACCTTAAGTGACCTCTTCTATTTTATGAATGAGTCCTTAATTGATCAGTTCTAATTTCTGTCTGACTCAGAAGAGACAGAGCTGTGGCGTCTTTTGAAGTTTTAATATGCAGATAAAGCAGAATGCAAGTAAAATACAAGGTAAAGAAAACAAACCACAGTATTCAAAAGATAAAAGGCAATAAAGTAATACAAAACACAACAAATACAAGTAAACTAACCTTTCTTTCACAGCAAATTGTAGCAGAGTCTGGATGAGCCTTTCTTTTAAAACTCTGAAATGTTTTATTATACCCCTTAAATAAAACGTTTAGTTCCTAGCTCCACCCCCTCAGTTCACAAATGATAAACCTTAAGTGACCTCTTCTATCTTATGAATGAGTCCTTAATTGATCAGTTCTAATTTCTGCCTGACTCAGAAGAGACAGAGCTGTGGTCTCTTTTGAAGTTTTAATATGCAGTTAAAGCAGAATGCAAGTAAAACACAAGGTAAAGAAAACAAACCACAGTATTTAAAATATAAAAAGGCAATAAAGTAATACAAAATACAACAAATAAAAGCAAACTAACCCTTCCTTCACAGCAAAGTGTAGCAGAGTCTGGATGAGCCTTTCTGCTAAAGCTCTGAAATGTTTTATTTTACCCCTTAAATAGGAGGTTTAGTTCCTAGCTCCACCCCCCCATTTCACAAATGATTAACCTTAATTGACCTCTTCTAACTTATGAAAGAGTCGTTTCTTGATCAGGTCTAATTTCTGCCTGACTCAGAAGAGACAGAGCTGTGGTCTCTTTTGAAGTTTTAATATGCAGTTAAAGCAGAATGCAAGTAAAACACAAGGTAAAGAAAGCAAACCACTGTATTCAAAATATAAAAAGGCAATAAAGTAATACAAAATACAACAAATAAAAGCAAACTAACCTTTCCTTCACAGCAAAGTGTAGCAGAGTCTGGATGAGCCTTTCTGGTAAAGCCACTCACGAGTGGAGTTCCACAGGGTTCGGTCCTGGGTCCTCTCCTGTTTGGTATCTATTTCTCTGAAGTCCAGAACAACACAAATGGACTCTGGCTGACAAAGTTCACAGATGATTGCAAGTTGGGAGCTAATATTAACTCCTCAAGTGATGTTGACATCCTACAGAAAGGCCTCACTGAGGCCAACGACTGGTGTCATAACCATGGCCTTAAGCTCAATGCCAAAAAATGTGTCATCATCCCCTTTGGGAAAAACCCAGTTCCCATGAATTACCACATCGATGGTAGTCCATTGAACACAGAAGGTGTTATAAAAGATCTGGGAACACAGGTTGACAGCAACCTCATTTTTGACCACCACATTGCCACTGTGGTCAGAAAATCCTTCTATGTGGCACATATCATTACTAAGGGTTTTGCATCCAGGAAGAAAGAGATCATTGTCTCCTTTTACTCTTCCCTCGTTAGGCCAATCATTGAGTACAATGCCACATTTGGCATGTACCTTACTAGACACCTGCAACAACTGGAGAGGCCACAAAAGTACCTCAGAAAGAGGATCCTAGGCCTTAACCACTTGCCCTATAGGGGCAGACTGAAAAAACTCCAACTATTCTTTGTCTCATATCGCCTTCTTAGGGCAATATCTGCTTGACTTACAAAGCCATATCTGACCCTGCTCTGTTAGAAATGCTACATCTAAAGAAACCCCAATCCCTCAACACCACACACTTTAGAGACCTCAACCTCATTACCACAGTCAACAGAACATGCTGGAGGGACAGGTTCATAACCCAGAGACTGCCCATGCTATGAAATAGACTTCCCATACATGTCAAACAAAGCACCTTACTGGCCCTCTTCAAGAGAAATCTTGATGAGTGGATGGGAAATAGAAAATTCACCGTGGGGATTACTCCAGTGGCTTTACTCAACAGAGGCACTGGGAACTAAGTTTGGGTGGCACTGTACCAGGGTAATCCTATGGGCTAGGATTTTAAAGGTTCCATGGCCATTAGTCTAATACACACCTATGAACCTATGAAGCTATGAACACGGTAGTGCCTATGAAGTGAAAAGTCTCCTTGCTTTAACATTGTCCCTAAGTCTAAATTAGAAAAAAGAGTTACATTGTAGACATACAGGAAGGTCACTAATTAACTTGTCTGGAATTATAGTTACTTAGAAATTAGGAAATCACCAATGCTACAACATACATAATAATAAGCAATTCTTACTGTTTATCTCTTTATGTTGAGAATAACCTAATATTGTATATAAGGTTAAAACATTGTTGGGGAAAACATTAAATTGTAGTTGCCCTTTGAGCTTGTAAAGTAGATCCATATATATATATATATATATATATATATATATATATATATATATATATATATATATATATAATAAATTGTTACAACAGCTTGTTCAAATCTTATTTTTCTGTCTTTTATATTATTGTGTTTTTAGTAGTTTTGAAAACTGTATTGTACTTAACTTTGTTGATATTAGCTTTATAATAATTGCATATGGAGCTTTTCTCCCTGGGCCTCCACTGAAAACGGGCTCATTTTGGCCCAATGGAATTTCCCGGTTAATAAACTGCAAATAAAAATAAAAAAAATAAAAATAAAATCTCTATGCTAACTTTCAACCACTGGCAAAAATCCTAGGAAAAAAAAATATTCACACAGGTGTGTGAGTATATAAGTACATGTGGTTTGGTGTGTCAGGCTTGGTATGGCTTCAGGACAGGCTTTAGCACACAAGGATGTTTTGTATAATGTTACTAATTACACTTGCACTAATGTAGAGAATGACTTACTAGCATGCTCTGTTTTTGTTGACCTAAAACGGGCCTTTGATTCACTGGAACATTTTCTTTGGGTGGTCAGTTTATGGAGTTTAGATTCTGGAAAAAGTACTCTTGTTTTATTCAACAACTATTTGGAAAACATAACTTTCCAATTTTGCCTGAATTCATCCTCCTCAGATGTCAGTAAGATATCACTGCAAAGTACCCTAACAGCATATCCTCAGATTGATACTGCTGTCTATTAAAAACCTTATTCCTAAAAGGGTTTATGTTACTGACTTAATCCTAGTCAATGCTTGTAAAATTATTTCTCAAGTCCCAAGTCAGCTTACCCCAAATCTGTACCAGAAAATCTCAGTCCAAGCTGTGTTGTACTCCTCAGAGGATTATTAACTTATCTTCTTTTGTCAGTGTTGCCCTGAGCAAATGAGTGCAGTTCGGTAAGTATCTTGGGATATGACAGGGTCTGGTCCTTTCCATTAAGTTTCACATGGAAATAACAGTCGACAAAATTAAAAAAAATAAGAATGTTATTTTACAGGGTTACAAGGCTCCTCTCTGTTGAAACCAGGAAACCAGCTGGAACTGCTATTAATATGCTAATTCCCAAACTGGAATGGTCCTCGCTATAATTACTTTAAACTAATAGTGTGATGTCATACTTCGCCAAGCAACCCATAGACGAAAATAGAAGACCAAAGGGAACCTCACTGTGTTTCATTTTCTGAAACAAATTGGCTCACAATTTACAACAGAGCAGTGCTGTTAATGGCTGTTATAACAACTGAACACCCTCATCTCAAATACTACCCCGCTGTTGGATATAAATGTGATACTACTAATAGTACATATCCTCTTACATCTAGTGATTAGGAAATTTTGAGTCTGAAAAGACTGCTTTGGACTAGTAGCTGGTCACTAGGACTTTTCTAGGAGTATAAAGGCTCACTGCTCAGAGGCCTCAAAACTCAGCTCTGTAAAGTAATGGTTTAAATCTCTGCAGTTATGCAGCATTTAAGCATTTCTTTCAAATATAAATACTTTAAAAACAATTGGCAATTTTTTATTACAAAGCCAACTTTCTTATCAAAATATTAATTATTTCAAGTATGGGTTGATAAAAATGCAATGTGCGTATTTAACAGCAGCTGTGAAAAATGCCAATTTATATTCTGCATAATGTTTCATGTTTTTGTAAACTACCTGCACTGTGCTGTCCATGATTAAGTATTAATATGTTATCAATTTGCTTTTAAACTGGAACATGGCTGAAAAGAGTTACTGGATCATCTCACTTACCTGCTTAAAAATAATTAAATAAATGAATAAGACTTGTAGGCCAAATTGTTATTTCGGCATTTGTGTACACAGTGTTTCTTTGTTTATTTTATTAATTTATTTCTAAGACTATTTCTTCATATATTCAGCTGTCTCTCTGTTCATCTACTATGCATCATTTATTTATTTATTTATTTTTATTTTTAGTTATTTATCATCAGTTAACATGATTAAACACAACTGGGCACTAGACAGAGGCCATTTACAGATGGGACCTAAAAAGAAAAGATCTCCAAAGCTCTAAAATAATAATTAACAATGCTGAAACAATAAAAGTGAGACTGTGCCACATGGAATTGTACATTCCAGAACAGAAACAAAGTTATTGCTAAACTGTATAACAGTAATAATAATACAGTGAAATACATATCATAGCAGTGATCAGTAGCAGTTAATATCACACTAAATCACAGTAAAGAAAATGTAATACATACATTGTGCAAACAGTGATATTGCAGTAAGCACTTAAAGAATTTGTTTAAAAGACAAAGGTTACTCAGAGAAAATGGTTGTGAAGAAAAAAATGTACACATTACAGTTAAATACGTAAGGAGAGATATAAATGCATAAAATAATTAATAGACATAAAACTCAATGTCTTGATACTGTACTGAACAGTTTTAGCATTCAAAAACATTTCAATGCTATCAGCGTCAAGTGCTATTTGAGAAATACATAATATAATGATTGGTGTCATTGGCACCTATTCACATAATATACAGATATATCTATATCTATATCTATATCTGTATCCGTATCTATATCTATATTTATATCTATATCTATATCTATATCTATATCCATATCTATATCTATATCTATATCTATATCTATATCTATATCTATATCTATATCTGTATCTGTATCTATATCTATATCTATATCTATATCTATATCTATATCTATAGCTATCTCTATCTCTATATATGTATATGTATCTATATCTACATCTACATCTTTATCTATATCTACATCTACATCTACATCTGTATCTATATTTATATCTATATCTATCTCTATAGCTATATCTGTATCTATATCTATATCTATATCTATATCTATATCTGTATCTGTATCTATATCTATATCTATATATATATCTATATCTATGTCTATATCTATAACTATATCTATATCTATATCTCTATAGCTATGTCTATTTCTACATCTATATCTATTTCTATATCTATATCTATCTCTATAGCTATCTCTATATCTATACCTATATCTGTATCTGTATCTATATCTATATCTGTATCTATATCTGTATCTGTATCTATATCTATATCTATAGCTATATCTATATCTTTATCTATATTTATATATATATATCTATACCTATGTCTGAATCTGTATCCGTATCTATATCTATATCTATATCTATATCTATATCTATATCTATATCTATAGCTATATCTACGTCTATATCTTTATCTATATTTATATCTATATCTGTATCTATATATATGTCTATAGCTATATCCTGTGGATTACAGATGATCAATATTATAAGAGAAATATAACATAAAACCCAACATAAAATGTAACATATCATAGTATACATATAATGTAATATCATGCCATGTGATAAAATATAACTTAAAAACTGTAGTTACGCTGCATTGTCCATGATAGAGGGAAGATACCTTAACAGTTAATGTGAGACAGATAAGTCAAGATAGCCAAAGGGGAAAGCAAAAGACATGATGATGTTAATTGCTTGCTATTTAAGAGCCTCCTGACTTGCCTGGCTTTTGTTCAAGCAGGTGAATGAAAATGGTCTAGATAGAAAGCCCTTTCTAGATGTTAATAAACTGAAGAAAGAGCAGGACCAGGGACAGTTTAGGAAGCAAGCAGCCATGCAGGATGGAGAAGAGGGGAAAGAGTTAAGTAATTAAGGTGCCGGGGGTGTGAGTCAGGAGTTCTGCTTAGGAAGCTTTGTGGTAGGGCAGAGTGTATGAGGTAAACAGAAAAAAATGAGGGGATATTCAAGGGAGAATACTGGAGTTAGAGATTGGAAAGGGTCAGCTATTCAGCTGATAACATAATGACATTAGAAACTGGACAAGGTGTGAAAAGATAGGAATAATACAATTAGAGGGCTGAAAGACACGATCATGTGTAATCCAATGAGTATATAGGGAAGGGGGACAGCAGACAAGCACTAAGAAAGGAAACAGGGACACAGGAGAAAGGCAGAAAGCAAGGAAGGATGAGAAGACAGAAGGTGGTAGAGGCAGTCAGGATAGAGATGACAGAATTCATGAGTTGGGGGACTGGGAGTACATATTCTGGCAATGTGACTCATTAAGAAAGTTTAGGAGGGACATGCAAGGAGTGGCAAACATCATCTTGGAAGAAGATTGAGAGTTTACTGCAAAACACCCCTTTCTAACTACATGAGATGAAAGAATATTAATGCAGTGTCAATGGGAATTAATATCGATACTAACTCAATTACCAGGAAATGGAAAAACAAGACCCATCAACAATAAGATCAGAGGTGATGAGGACAAAGAAATAACGGAAGAAGAGATATACAAAGATGGCTACCTTGGTTGAGATATTTAGAAATAGAAATAGGACAAGGTAATAAAAAAATCTAGAACTAACTGGCAAATTAATCAAGAGTATACATGTTGTAAATTGGCTGAAATGTTCTTGTCATTTTTCTTTCTGTTTTTTGTTTGAACATTTGAAGAGGGTACCATATTTTGGGTTGCCAGAATGTACCTGAAGAGGCTGCAGATGAATGGGTGTTCAGACCAACAGTCAAAGATGGTGTTCAGAATGGTGGCAAAGAATTTCTGAGGATGGTATATCCGGACATCACCTTTATGCCTTACTCCATGCATGGGGAGCATACGTGTGACATACAGTGTACCCTTTACACCCAAAATACTTTGGTATTCTGGCTGGACATTGGGCTGCCCTTGACAGATGATCCCTATTGTAAAGAACACTGCAACAGTGATATGGAAGGACATCTACTGTACCATTCAAATGCCAAGAGTATGGAAGGACATCTACTGTCCCATTATAATGCCAAGAGTATGAAAGGACATCTACTGTGCCATTATAATGCCAAGAGCACCCTAAGACTATATGGACTACTGCAGCTTCTGCAGCCCTCATCATAACCCAGGAAGCTATTTGCTTTTTCCTAGATATGTCCATACATTTTTTAATGTATTTATTTAACCTTTGTCAACTGGGGTAATGCACTGATGAACATGGACCATTTTTCAGACTCTGCCTAGGAGAATGCATAAATGTTAATAGTAGAATATTAACATATGAAAAGAATCCGAATACAAGAGACAAAAACAATTCTATGATACAGACAAAAAGTAATATAAGATACAAATCTGAGGAAGGAAGTCACAATGCAATGTTTAAAGCAGTATCATATGTTGTTCACTAAATGGGCTCCCTGATTTTGGCTACTTCTTGAGGAAACAACTGAAGAGTAACACTTCTAACTTTGGGGTGCAGTGGAGTTAAGGTCAACAGAGTGGCATGGTGTATAACATTGTCGCCTCACAGCAAGAGGTTCTCCAGTTCAGTTCTGTTCTCAGTTGGGTCATCTTCTGTGCAGAATCTGCATGCCGTCCCTGTGTTCAGGTGTTTTTTTCTGGGTACTGCAATGTAGTCTTGTGTGTGTGTGTTTTGGTGTATTATATGGAATCTATTTCCATTCCTTACTTGCCTAGTAAACTCTGTGTATGGTGTTGGTTGTTCATAGATCACTATTTGTGTTGACAGAGATTAATGAATGAATGAATGAATTAATGAATGAATGAATGAATGCATGGCTGGAGTTAGGCTGGGGGCTACAAAAGCCATCAGCCTAGCAGACCCAGCCACATTCCCTAGTATGATGATTATGTGTACTCACAATTAACTATAACCTTCAAACTACTGCTCAACCCTGAAAAATTCCCATTTCTTCACTGCATCTTTCAAACTTACTACTAAGACATCTCTACTCTTCCAAGACAAATCATTACTCTCCAGAACTACACCAAACAACAATGCAGGATACTCCCTGTATTCAGATTTCTTTGTTAATAGCTGGAATACCATCCCAATATATTTAAGAACAGTGTGCAAGCTGAATGACCTTAAATGTGAACTGAAGCAACACCTGATAAATAAATGTCTGTACACCTGCACCAACCTTTGTTAAACTGGTACAAATATAGCAGTATAAGTTAGTGCCATAACTCCTTGCTGTACAAAACTGTGCACTATTATCACACCTATTCCTTATTCTCGCATCTCTTTTTATCTTCCTTGTACCTTCTCCCCTCTTTTCTTTCTTTGAGATGTTCTAACTATCTTAAGTAATAGATTTTGAACAAATCATTCTAGTAAACAATATTCTTATGTAAAACCTAACAATTTATACATACTGATGATATTACACTGTACCTCCTGTATAATATGTAAAACCTAACGATTTATACATACTGTTGATATTAGACTGTACCTCCTGTATTAATATGTAAAACCTAATGATTTATATGATGATATTACATTGTACCTCCTATATTAAAAATGTATTCATATACAACCTGTGTAACGTATTTATAATCAAAACTGTTTGTAAATGATGGCTTCACTGTTAAGGATGTCTAACTAATAGAACTGTTGCTCATGAATGAAACTCACTGTAAATGATTTAACAATGCAAATGATGTCCAAGATGTTTGCATAATGAAGCATTTCTCCCCAAGCCTCTGCTGAAAAATGGCAGTCAGACTTTCCTGGTAAATAAATGCCAAAAGATAAATAAATATGCACCAGATTTATTGTACTTCTTGTTTTCTTCTGCCCCAGAATGTGCTAACCCTAACCAAAAGTCTTTCAGCTTTTCCTGGTTAGGGGTTGCCGCAGCGGATCTCCAGTCCGCTTATGATTGGCAATGATTTTTATGGTGTCAAGTTGCCAGCCTGGTGCCCAACCTTCAGAGAAGGAACACCCACACACGCACGCACCTACCTGCTTGTCTTTTAAATTTCAGTCAGTCGTAGGGAGGACATGCAGACTTCACACAGAAGGCACTCCAGCTGAGAATCGAACCGGAGAGCCTCTTGCTGTGAGGCGACAATACTAACCACTGCACCACAGCGACCAGATGCGCTAACCCTAACCAAACGCCCACTATTATGTTGCATTTTTCCGTCTCAGCTACTGGCTTAAGGAATCAAGTAGCACTAGTTCCAAACCCCCAAGGATACAATGTATCATACCTGTATATGCTACATCCTATCCTCCTGGGATACAATGTATCAGACCTGGAGATGCTACATCCTATCCTCCTGGGATACAATGTATCAAACCTGGAGATGCTACATCTTCCCCTCTTGGCTAAACCTATCCATGACTCACTTTCTTTATTTTATTTGAATTTATTAAACAGGCTAGAGCACTAATCACAGATGACCAGTTTCATTCTCAGTCCTGGGGAAAACATAATAGAAGAATAATACAATTTCACAATTTTAGTGAGATTCAAACTGTGACAAGAACAAAAACAAATTTGCAAAACTGTAAATTTATATACAATTATACTGACTAAAGTCTGAATTACACCTGAGTAAGATATGCATTAAGAGTGTTATGATATTGAGCTATTTGAATGGAAGTGTGAAGGCAAAGAGAAATTATTCTGAAAGAAGCATCTGAAAGGCCACAAAAATAATACAAAACACCATGCATCTTGCGCATGGAAATTAGGTACTGTGACCAGAGAAATGACACTGGCATTTAGCAAGTTTCTGAAGATGAGCCTTCAATTGTGTGTGGAACATGGATCACTTAACACCAGGAACAAGTTTGTTATAATTAGACTGTTTTCAAAGTGCTACAGTTATCTTGCACTTTTGAAAATTCATATTCTTTGCTAACAGACTTTAGACAGTTGTGAACTTGTATTATAGCTTTTCTGCCATGTTGAACAGTCTAAAACAGTTGAATAATAATTGGACTTCCTTAATTTGTTCATTTAATTAATTAATTAATTAATTTGGACTTAACTGATTTTTTTAATTGGATTGGACTTCCTGATTGAGAGACCACAGAGGGCGTGTTCGGGTAAGAACACATCAAAGTGCATCACAATTAACACCGGGGTTACACAGAGATGTGTTCTCAGCCCACTGTTATTCACCATCCTGACCCATGATTTCTATGCTAAGCACAAGTCCAACATATCATCAGGTTTGCTAATGACACCACAGTCATGGGGCTTATCATAAAGGAGGATGAAAGGGTGTACAGAGAGGAGGTGGCATCTCTGATCATTTGGTGCAAGGGGAGCAACCTTGACCTGAATGAAGCAAGCCCAAAGAGATTATCATCGACTTCAGGAAAAAGAGAACAAACCACCCAGTGCTCAGGATCAATGGTGAGACTGTGGAAAGGGTTAAGAGTATGAAATTATTCCTGGGTGTACACATATCAGAGGATCGCTTGTGGTCGGGAAACACCAGCCAACTGGTCAAGAAAGTGCGCCAACGCCTCCACTTTTTAGGAAGGCTGAAAAAAAGCTAAGCTTCCTCCTCATATTTTTTCCACCTTCTATAGAGGTGCAGTAGAGAGCATCCTCACCTGCAACTTCACAGTGTGGTTTGGAAGCTGCACAGTTACAGAAAGGAAGGCGCTACAAGGAGCGGTGAGGGTTGCAGAGAAGGTAACAGGTTCCAGTCTTTCATCGATACAACAACTTTATTCCGAAAGAAGCATTTGAAAGGCCACCAAAATAATACAGAACACCATGCATCCTGCGCATGGATTGTTTAAGCATCTGGCATCGGGCAAGGAATATTGCAGCATCTGCTGTAGGACTACAAGATTCGGTAACAGTTTCTACCCCACAGTGATTAGATTTCTGAACTCGGGCACTAGTCCCAGGTGTCTGGACACATAATAAGTCATTTTTTATTTATTTGTGCAATATATACTTACATGTATTCCAAGTAAGTGCAATATTTATTTATTATACCCATAGACAGCATTATTTAACCCACTCAAGTGCAATATTAAACAAATAACTTAGGCATTGCTCGATTTGTAGTGTATTTTGCATTACTTTAAATAGGGTTGTTAATTTAACTCATGGGAGGGTATTCTTTTTGTATATGAGTGTTGGTAAATGTCTCAGCTCTTTTTTGCATGTATTGGGAGTAGTACTGTATATGTTAGTTATGTTTATTTGTATATTTGTATGCGTTGTTTCACTTTCCTTTGTAATCTCAAGAATTGAGCTGATTCACGAAATTTCATTTAGGCTACACGTGTGTAGTTCTAAATGACAATAAAGTTTACTTTGACTTTGACTTTAATAGTACTAACAGTAAAAAGGCCAAAGGGGGAGAAGGGCTTAAACAAATATGCACCAGTAGGTACTTCTAAATGTTTTAAGACAAACAAATTCTCTGTCATAGATCCAAACTGCAGTGAATACATTTTCTCTTCCTCTGCTGTGCACTTTCAGTATTTCTGCCCAGTTTCCTACAGCTCTATCTCCGTAGCAAGGTGTTGTTAATAATGAACTGTGTACCTTCTATTCTACTGCTCATGTTATTTATTGATTTATTTAACTTTTGTTGAAAAGGAATGTTCCACTAAGTTGTGATGACTGGTTATCAGGACATTCTTGGTTGGATTCAAATAGTCACAGAGTATGACACTACAGAAACAGTACTAATTAGTTCAGAGAAAAGCCAGAAAACTATAGTTAAAATATACAGCATAAAATATGCTTCTATACTATGTTTCTGTTTCACATCCTACACACACCACACACGTGTGTGTGTGTGTGTGTGTGTGTGTGTGTGTGTGTGTGTGTGTGTGTGTGTGTGTGTGTGTATTTCTCTCTCTATTTCATATATATATATATATATATATATATATATATATATATATATATATATATATAAGAATGAGAAATTAGTGGCTGGGGAAACACAATGAAAAAGAGTTTTACTGGTTCTTTACCAAACATTTTTCCTTTGTAGCCCAACTGTTTTGCTGAGTAGACTACCAGAGAAAAGCTTAATTGTATTAGGTCAGGACATTAGGTCATGTTAGCCAAACAAAGTCAAAACAAAAGTGCTTACACTGTTTGGAAAATACTTTGAAAGAAACCAATAAAGCTGCTTCTCTTTCCGTAGCTACCAATGTGTTATTTTGCATAGTTCCTTTTATTCTTCTGTACATATGGGTCCACTACGTAATTTCAGAATATCACAATCTCAAGATTCATAAACTTGGGACTAGAATCTCGAGATTATGAAATCTCAAAACTAAGTAGTGACCAAAGGCAAACCTCCCTGCACCCACCAAGTAGGGGGCTGTGCCCCCCACACTCCCTGCAACTTAAATATACTAACTCCAAGATTGCGCTACAGTGAAGAGAACGGTAATGTTCCCGTTCTGCTCTTTATACCGATGTGTATTACCATTCGTTTCACTGTAGTGTGAACCAGGAGTAAACATATTTAACTTGCAAGAGGTGTGGGGGGATGCAGTGGGGGCTTACCCCCCTGCAAAAACATGGTTTTACATGTTATCTTTTTTTTTTTAGTTCACTTCTTAGTTCCATGATTTCACAACCTCGAGACTGTGGACTCACTTTTATGAATCTCAAGACTGTGGCATTTCTAAATTAAGAAGTGGATCCATATATATATATATATATATATATATATATATATATATGGTTCTACCTCAGTTTGACGACACGCCGGAACATCGACACGGAAATCGCGAGCCCCAGAAGATCGACAGTTCAGAAGACCGACGCGACAGGCCCCAGAAGATCGACAGTTCAGAAGACCGACCCGACGGATGAAAGCACCAACGTTAGGGTGCGAGTAAGGTAAGTGTGGATATTGACGGTCTGTGGGGATAGGGGTGGGTTAAGTGAGTTAGGGTTAGGGAGTGGGTCAGGTAAGTGTGCGGTAGTGATTGTGTTTGGGTTAGGGGCGGGATAAGTGAGTTAGGGTTAGGGAGCGGGTCAGGTAAGTGTGCGGTAGTGATTGTGTTTGGGTTAGGTGCGGGATAAGTGAGTTAGGGTTAGGGAGCGGGTCAGGTAAGTGTGCGGTAGTGACGGACCTTAGGGTTAGGGTTTGGGTTAGAGTTGTAGGTAGTTGTGTATGTGAGGTTTAGTGTGGGTTTGTAGGGATTTTGGTGTGCTTGTGTTGTGTATGTGGTTTTTGGATGGGGAATGTGTTTTGTTTGTTGATTGTTGTGATTGTGGTGTGTGCAGTGTATGAGGTTTCGTGTTTGTGTACCGTCGGTTATTTCGTTGTCGGGCATGTGGGGTTTCGTGTTTTTGTACTGTCGGTTATGTGGTTTCGGTGATTGCGTTGTTGGTGTTTTGGGGTTTCGTTTATGTCAGGTAGAACCATATATATATATATATATATATATATATATATATATATGTGATTAAACATCTTGTAGTTTAGTTAAGAGACATGCTTTGTGATGAATAGTTTTATTGTTATGAATAAAACAAGATTCGTTATCCTAAAGTGTAAGATGGTTCACTTATTGTCCAAAGCAGACCCCCTCTCAAATCCAGTTATCCTTTTTTCCATATTTATTAGTTTGGATTCCCGCTTCCCATTGATTCCAATGGGATATAGTAAATGCACAGTTTTTTCTGCTTTCTAGGGCTTTACATTCCTTACGTAGGTATTATATATGTAGTATATACAGTTGCATATACATATACTTAGGCTCCATGACATAAATGTATAGTTATCCCCTTTGGGAAAAAACATGTACCCATGAATTAGCACATAGGTGACAGTACACTAAACACCGAAAGTGTGATGAGAAACTTAGGGACACAGGTGGACAGTGGTCTCACCTTCGATAACCACATCGCCACAACAGTCAGGAAATCCTTCTATGTGGCACACCTTATCACTAAGAGCTTTTCATCTAGAAAAAAGGATGTCATTGTCCCACTGTACTCATCCCTCATTAGACCCATTATAGAGTCCAATGCCCCATTTGGTATGTACCTCACAAGACATCTGCAACAGCTGGAAAGGCCGCAGAAATACCTCACTAAAAGAATCACAGGCCTAAAGCAAATGCCCTATGCTGACCGTCTAAAAAAACTCCAGCTATACTCTGTGGCATATCGTCTACTCAGAGGTGATCTCTGCTTAACATACAAGGCCATGTCAAACCCTGAGCTGTTGGACATGCTGCATTTAAAGAAATCCCAATCCCTCAGAGCCACAATCTCCAGAGATCTAAACCTTGTCATCACAATGAACAAAACATGCTGGAGGAATAGGTTCCTGACCCAGAGACTCCCCATACTCTGGAATAGACTGCCCATACATGTCAAGCAGAGCGCCTCCTTGGCTCTTTTCAAAAGGAACCTTGAAGATTGGATGGGAGATAGGAAATTTACCCGGGGGATCACATCAGTCGCCAGGGAAGTAAATATTGTGGGAAGAAATATCCAGGGGATTGTTATGGCTAGGCTTGTATAGGCCCTACAGCCGATAGCCTAGTACCAACCTATGAACCTATAATATCAAGATAAGAATGATAATAACTAAACAGCAAATTCTGACTGAAAATTGAGAAAGGAAACTAGTTATAATGTTTTTAAATATCTATGGCATCTGTGCTGTATGGAAAATACTGTCAGCAGGGACCACACTGGTATGCCACTATGTGTGATGTGACCTGACAGCCCTCTTGCTGTATGTACCTCTTTTTTTAGTACTGGTGCTGTACCAGGACCATTAGCTTGGCATTACTATTGCCCCAGCATCGAACTGTAGTACTACCCCTCACTGGTTTTGTGCACTTCTGCTGGGTATGGAAGAAGAGCTGGACAGGTAATCGGGTATTACCCTGCAGATGAGCCCACCAGCAGACTGGGAAGAGGAAGTGGATAGGTTGAGTGGAATGGGTGACAATAGTTTCAGATAAGCTGCTTGCACCAGTGCACTGATTCTACATATGTGCTCTGAGTGCGCTATGAGGTGTGACCTCTGATGTATGCTGGTTGTACTATGAGGTGTAGCCTCTGATTCTACATTGGTGCGCTGAGTGTACTATGAGGTGTGGCCTCTGATTCTACTTATATGTGCTGGGTGTATCTGATTTTACATATGTGTGCTGGCTGTACTATGAGGTGTGGCTTATAATTCTACATTGGTATGCTGGATGTACTATGAGGTGTGGCCTCTGATTCTACAAATATGTGTGCTAGTTGTACTACGAGGTGTGGCCTCTAATTCTACATTGGTGCACTGAGCGTACTATGAGGTGTGGCCTCTGATTCTACATATGTGTGCTGGGTGTACTATAAGGTGTGGCCTCTGATTCTACATTGGTGTGCTGGGTGTAATATGAGGTGTGGCCTCTGATTCTACAAATATGTATGTTGGGTGTGCTATGAGATGTGGCCTCTGTTTCTACATATGTGTGCTGCTTGTACTATGAGGTATGGCCTCTGATTCTGCATATGTGTGCTGGGTATACTATGAGGTGCAGCCTCTGATTCTACATATGTATGTTGGGTGTACTAAGAGGTATGGCCGATGATTCTACACTGGTATTCTAGGTTTACTAAGGGGTGTGGCCTCTGATTCTACATATATGTGTGCTGGGTGTCTCAGATCTTACACATTTGTACTGGGTATACTATGAGGTGTGGCCTCTGATTCTACATTGGTGTGTTGGGTGTCTTATGAGGTGTGGCCTCTGATTATATATATATATATATATATATATATATATATATATATATATATATATATATATATATATATATATATATGTGTGTGTGTGTGCTGGGTGCACTGTGAGATGTGACCTATGATTCTACATCTATGTGTGCTGGGTGTACTACTATGAGGTGTGGTCTCTAATTCTACATATATGTGTGCTGGGTGTACTATGAGGTGTAGCCTCTGATTCTACATATATGTGTGCTGGGTGCAATATTGTGGTGTGGCCTCTCTTTCTACATATGTGTGCAGGGTGTACTATGAGGTGTGGCCTCTAATTTTGCATATGTGTGCTGGGTGTACTATGAGGTGTGGCCTCTGATTTTACATATGTGTGCTGGATGTGCTATGAGGTGCAGCCTCAGATTCTACATTAGTGTGTTGGGTGTACTATGAGGTGTGGCCTCTGATTCTACATATATGCATGCTGGGCATACTATGAGGTGTGGCCTCTGATTTTATATAGGTATGGTGGGCATACTGTGCGGTGTGGTCTCTGATTCTACATATGTTTTCTGGGTGTACTATGAGGTGTGGCCTCTGATTCTACATGTGTGCTGGGTGTACAATGAGGTGTGGCCTCTGGCCTCTGATTCTACATATGTGCACTGGCTGTACTATATTAGAAGCTGCCTTTGATTCTACATATGTGTGCTGTGTGCACTATGAGGGTGGGCTCAAATTCTACATATGTGTGTTGGGTGTATTATAAGGTGTGGTCTCTGATTCTACATAGCTGTGCTGGGTGTACTATGAGGTGTGAGCTCTGATTTTACATATGTATGTTGAGTTATGAGCTCTGGTCTCTGATTCTACAAATGTGTTCTGGGTGCACAATTAGATGTGGCTTCTGATTCTACATATGTGAGCTGGGTGTACTATGAGGTGTGATCTCTGAGTTTACATATATGCGTACTAGGTGTACTATGAGATTTGGCCTCTGATTCTACATATGCGTGCTGAGTGTACTATGAGGTGTGGCCTCTGGCCTCTGATTCTACATAGTTGTGCTGGGTTATGAGGTGTGGCCTCTGGTTCAACATATGTATGCTGGGTGTACTATTAGGTGTGGCTTCTGATTCTACATAAGTGAGCTGGGTGTACTATGAGGTGAGGCCTTTAATTCTACATATGCCTGCTGGATGTACTATGAGGTGTGGCTAATGATTCTACATATGTCTGCTGGGATGCACTATGAGGTGTGGCCTCTGATTCTACATATGCCTGTTGGATGCACTATGAGGTGTGGCCAATGATTCTACACATGTCTGCTGGGATGCACTATGAGGTGTGGCCTCTAATTCTACATATGCCTGCTGTATGTACTATGAGGTGTGGCCAGTGATTCTACATATGTCTGCTGGGATGCACTATGAGGTGTGGCCTCTAATTCTACATATGCCTGCTGGAGGTACTATGAGGTGTGGCCAATGATTCTACATATGTCTGCTGGGATGCACTATGAGGTGTGGCCTCTGATTCTACATATGCCTGCTGGGATGCACTATGAGGTGTGGCCTCTGATTCTACATATGCCTGCTGGATGTACTATGAGGTGTGGCCAATGATTCTACATATGTCTGCTGGGATGCACTATGAGGTGTGGCCTCTAATTCGACATATGCCTGCTGGATGTACTATGAGGTGAGGCCTCTAATTCTACATATGCCTGCTGGATGTACTATGAGGTGTGGCCAATGATTCTACATATGTCTGCTGGGATGCACTATGAGGTGTGGCCTCTGATTCTACATATGCCTGCTGGATATACTATGAGGTGTGGCCAATGATTCTACATATGCCTGCTGGGATGCACTATGAGGTGTGGCCTCTGATTCTACATATGTTATCATCATTATCATCAACCCCTATTTCACGTTTTCTACATTGGATCTGGGTGTCCTGTTAACTGTCCCCATCTCTCTCGACTCAGTGACTTACTCCTTCCTTTTCTGACACTCATGCCTGACTGTTGCAGATCCTCTCTCACACAATCCATCCACCTTTACCAGATGCCCTTGCTTCCTCTTACTTTCTTACTGTATGTCACAAACCTTCTGCACCAGATTGTCTTCTGTTTTTCTGCATGTGTCCAAATCTCTGTAATCTGTTCTCTTTGATCTTTTCTGCAAATGGAGTACTTTGGCTTATATGCCCTCATTTCTTCATCTGTCCCACATTGTGCATCCTAGAACCCTTCTAAAGCACTTTATTTCCATCACCACTAGCTTCATCATCTGCTCTGCTTTTACTGCCCAGGTTTTGTATACCATACAGTAGTACTGGTGACACCACTGTCGCAGCCCCTCTGATTCTAGTTTTGACCTCTTCATTTAGTCTTCCCTTGTGTTCAACCACCCCTCCCAGATACTTGTAGGCATTAACCTGTTCCACTATCTTCCCTTCTATCTCAATTCTAAGCTTCTTATGATTTCCCCAATTTGCTGCAGTTACCATTGTTTTATCTATACTTAATTCTATCCCACGTGTCTTCAGTTTTTCATTCCATTCCCCTATCTTTTGCTGAAGTTCTTGCTCAGAGTCTGCCTGTAACATCATCTGTATACAACAACTTTGTTGACCTGTCCCCTCTGACCTTATCCAACATATGTGTGCAGGGTGTACTGTGAGGTGTGGCCTCTGATTCTACATATGTGTGCTAGTTGTACCATGAGGTGTGGCCTCTGATTCTACATATGTGTGCTGGTGGTACTATGAGGTGTGACCTCAGATTCTACATATGTTTTCTGGGTGTACTGAGAGGTGCAGCCTTTGATTCTACATAAGTGTGTTGGGTGTGCTATAAGCTGTGGGTTATGAGAATGTCTCTGTCCTGGGCCATATAGCAACCACTCCTCCTTGGCCATCTGACACACTCAGCACAGTGATCATTCTGAACCCCAGCATCCAATAATGCTGCAATGAACAGTGTGCGAACATCAGCATGGTCTCTTCCCCTCATGATGGGCTCATTCATCCTCCCAACCAGCTCATTCAGTCACCTGTCTCATTAATACATCTTGGCATGCCTGGGATGCAGTCAGGGCTTCATCTGTTTATGCCACCAGTATTGGTTTTGCTCTATGTACTCACTGCAGTACAGTGCTTAGTTCAGTAGTCCATTATCAAGGTGGGGTGGCCTCATTGCAGCGTTTGTATGTCCTCCGGGTTTACAAGTTTTTTCTCTAGTTGTTCTCGTTTCCTTTCATATAACAATGGCATGCTTTGGTAGTTGCCCAAAATTGCCTATAAGTGTATGTGCAGATATGAAACATGTAAGTGACTTTGTGTGTGTGTGTGTGTGTGTGTGTGTGTGTGTGTGTGTGTTTAAGCTGTGGTACAAAAACTGTAATACATTATGATGTTCTAATGGCAGAAAATGGGCATAAAAAGAAGTTTGGGAATTAGTTGAGGAGTTGGGGGCTAACATGGGGTGTTTGCTTCACATACACAAGGCACAGGGTTTGATTCTCAACTTTTAAAGTAAAATTGGCTGGGCTAAAATGGCCCACAAGAGCAGCTAGCCTAGTACTTTACTATGAATATATGACTATAAATGCATAGTCATACCCTTCGGGAAAAATAAGGTTACCCCTAGCTACCATATAGGTGGCAATCCCCTAAACACAGAAGACGTTATTAGGGACCTGGGAACCCAGGTTGACAGTAGCCTTTCATTCGACACTCATATTGCAAAAGTAGTTAGGAAGACCTTCTACATTGCCCACCTTATCATGAAGGGATTCACATCTAGATCAAGGGAGGTCATAGTCTCCCTATACTCATCACTCATCAGACCAGTGATCGAGTACAATGCCCCATTCAGAATGTATCTGACCCGACACTTGCAGCAGCTGGAGAGGCCACAAAAGTTCCTCACCAAAAGGATAAAGGGTCTCAAAAATCTGTCTTATGCTGCCCGACTGAAAGAACTCCAGTTATATTCAGTTGCTTACCGCTTGCTCAGAGGTGACCTATGCCTGACATACAAGGCCATGTCAAACCCAGATTTGATGAACATGCTTCATCTCAAAAATCTAGATCCCTCAGAGCCACAAGGGCGGAGACTTAAACCTCGACACGGTTATTAATAGGACGTGCTGGAGGGATAGATTCATCACCCAAAGACTCCCTATGCTGTGGAACAAAATCCCGGTTTATGTGAGGCAGAGCACCTCACTGGCCTTGTTCAAGAGGAATCTTGACCAATGGATGGGAGATCGCAGATACACCCCAGGGGTTACCTCATTGTCACTGCTCGACAGAGGCACAGCAAAATAATGGGCATAGTTTCTCCAAACTAAAGGGGTGGCGTAAGCCACAAAACTATGGGCTAGGCTTATAAATGCCCTCGGGCAGATAGCCTAGTATGAACCTATGAACCTATGAACCTATGAACCTATAAACGGTAGATAATTAATATGACTATAGTACAAATGATTACACAAAGCATAGATTATTAATACAAACTGGAGTAGGTACCCATACCCTAATGTTTCAAAATAGACAAGTGGGTAGTATAGGGATAGGCAGGTAGAGTAAACAGTAGGAAATGTAGGTGATTGATTCAAAAACAGGTGCATTCCGATTGATATTTAAGTTGGTTTTGAGCTGTTTGGAGAAACTGGCATAGCAGGAAGAAGGTGGTCATAAACGCATTTCATACAGATGGAACTAAAGGGGTGAAACCCTTGTCTGGGGAGTTGAGAGGAATGATAAAAGTGAGAGAAGATGAATCAGCTGATTTGAGAGACCCAGAGAATTCTTTAACAGTGAGTAGATGATGTAGTGCCCTGCACTAATCCAGGAGGCAGACCCTATGACTAAGTGAGCTGATGAGGAAAGTTATTCTAAGGGGAACTGGATGACATCCACCATTGTTTTAATGCAAAGCAATAGTATAATTGTTTTCCCCCACCCACAGTGAAAAAATAGATGCATTGTTTGCAGCTTTTGAAAATTTTGGCAGGGGTAATCAATAACTGCCCTTGTTTGTTAGAAGAATGGAGATGTTTATGGCATCTCCAGAGTACAACTGTCACACTAGGTTTTGGATTGTGGATATAGGTCAAGAAGGGTAGTGCTGGGTCTAATCACTTGGATATGTATTCTAGGGCATCAGTTTATTTTTAGGGATTGCTGTTCAGATCAGTAAAGTTCCAGATGACACTACATGAAGAAAGGTAGAGTCGCACATTGTAAAGTCATTCCTAGTGAAAGAGCTGCCCAACAGCATAAACGCTGATCACCACAGTCATCTGCAGTGTCACCCGAGACTAGCCTGAAAACCTGGAAGTTGACTAGAGCAAAAGCATAGAAATTAAAAGTAACATTCAGGACTCTAGCACCTCAGGAAGAAGAGGAAACAGGTGGAGTGAAGAAGAATGACAGTATCTCAAAACAGCATGTGTGAGGACTGTAGAAAAGATATGCAGCCAAGTCAGATATGGAAATAATGTACATAAGGAAAGCTGGTGTGGTGGGATGCACAAGACCAGGAAGGTATCAAAAAAAGAAGGAGTACGGGAAAAAAGTAGAAGACAGAAAAGACAGATCAGGCTAAGATGGAATACTGGTTGACTAACAAGAGAGGCTAAGAGAGCAGTTGCAATAGCAAAGAAGAAGGCATCAGTGGCATTCTGCCAGCTTCTGGAAAGTGACTCAGTAGATAGCACAAAGAAACTATCATGTTGCAAGGCAAAGACAGAAAAATAAAGAAGATAGTCATATATATATATATATATATATATATATATATATATATATATATATATATACCATTCATAAGTGATGCCAACAACAGCCTACTCTCCAATCAGCATGACATTAATTGCAGATGATAGGATTACTTCCTGCAGCTTCTGAATGAAGAAAACCCCACAGAAGCTGTACTGACCCAGACACAGCCTATGATGAGAAGGGAAGAAGAGACATTACTGACCCAGACACAGCCTATGATGAGAAGGGAAGAAGAGACATTACTGACCCAGACACAGCCTATGATGAGAAGGGAAGAAGAGACATTACTGACCCAGACACAGCCTATGATGAGAAGGGAAGAAGAGACATTACTGACCCAGACACAGCCTATGATGAGAAGGGAAGAAGAGACATTACTGACCCAGACACAGCCTATGATGAGAAGGGAAGAAGAGACATTACTGACCCAGACACAGCCTATGATGAGAAGGGAAGAAGAGACATTACTGACCCAGACACAGCCTATGATGAGAAGGGAAGAAGAGACATTACTGACCCAGACACAGCCTATGATGAGAAGGGAAGAAGAGACATTACTGACCCAGACACAGCCTATGATGAGAAGGGAAGAAGAGACATTACTGACCCAGACACAGCCTATGATGAGAAGGGAAGAAGAGACATTACTGACCCAGACACAGCCTATGATGAGAAGGGAAGAAGAGACATTACTGACCCAGACACAGCCTATGATGAGAAGGGAAGAAGAGACATTACTGACCCAGACACAGCCTATGATGAGAAGGGAAGAAGAGACATTACTGACCCAGACACAGCCTATGATGAGAAGGGAAGAAGAGACATTACTGACCCAGACACAGCCTATGATGAGAAGGGAAGAAGAGACATTACTGACCCAGACACAGCCTATGACGAGAAGGGAAGAAGAGACATTATTAGAAGACGAAGAACATAACAGAAAATGAAGTCAAGGAAAGCAGCAGGGTCAGATGAGGTCACTGCAGATATAATCAAGATGATGGGTAAATTAGAAAAGAAATGACTAATGAGGGCAGTTATAGCATTATGGAGAGAGAGAGAGAAGCATGTCCCAAATGACTAGAGAAAACGTATTTTAATGCCAGTGTGTACAAAAACAAAGAAGACATTCACAACTGTGGGCAGTATAGAGGTATCAAATTCCTATCACAGTGTACGAAAGTGTTGAAGAGGGTGATTGATAAATTAATATACAGAGTAGCAGGAAGTAAGATGGGAGATGAGCAGTCCGGATTTGGGACAGGACGAAGCACACCTGTCCTGATGTTTGCAGTGAAACAGATAGTAGAGAAGAACATACAGCTGAGGAAAGATTCCAAATGGGCATTCTTAGACTTGGTGAAAGCATATGATAAGGTGCCATGAACGATGATTGGGCAGTCCTGAGACAGTGTGAAGTCATGGAAACAAAGTTAGATTTAGTGCATGCTAGGTATATGGACCCAATGATTCAAGTACGAACAGTGTTTGGACTCACAGAGAGGTTCCCAGTGGGAGTGGTTCTGCATCAGGATTCAGGTATGAGCCCACTACTGCTCATACTGGTGATGGACTACATTAGCAAACCATTCCGAAGGGACAGATCAACAAAGCCTCTGTATTTAGATGATGTGGAATTATGAGGAGAAGGGAAGTTTGAATGAGGAAGTCAAAGCTGGAATCTGATGGGCTGCAGCCAACTGGCACAGAGTGACAGGTATAGTGAATGACAAAAGAATGACAAAGAAGCTGAAAAGTAAGGCATACAAAACAGTGGTCTGACCAGTATTACTGTATGGTACTGAAACCTGGGCAGTAAAGACAGCGCAGCTGAGGAAGCTAGAGGTGATGGAGATGAAGTGCCTGATGTGGGTGGCTGGATGCATAGCGTAGGAGAGATAAAGCGACAGGGACACCAGTGCAGAAGCCAAAGTAGTTTCAAGTACAGTGAAGGTCAAAGAGAACACATTACAGTGGTTCATGTGCACAAAAGCAGAAGACAGTCTGGTGAAGATTTGTGAGAGACGGGATGAAGGCAAGAGGTAACAAGGATGTCCAGCAAAGAGATAGATGGATTGCATGAGAAATGACCTGTAACAGCCAGGAATTACTCTTGAAGAAAACAGTAGAGTGGCACTGAATTCAGAAAGATGGTGACAGTTAACGACAACACCCTGGCCTCATGTAGAAAATGGGAAAAGGGGGGCAGATGATGATGATGATGATTACCTAAAATAAACTGCTTATGTATGTAAAACACTGAAACACCAGCACACTGGTTTTATTGATGTTCACAATTTGAACTCTTCTCCTAGGCATGGCATAATCTTGCTAGGTTGCTAACAAGGTTAACTGTGTTCCAGATAGTTGCCAGAGAACTGTCAGATTTCCTGGTGTCTATGTCGTCAGCGAAAAGGAAGATGTTGAATATTTTTTAATAAGAGTTAGAGAACTGATACAGATTACAAATGATTTTGGTTCTAGAACTGAGCCATGGGGAACACAACACCAGAGAACGTTGGGTAAAGGGGTACTGAGCATGTGAAATAACAATCTGGTAGAATCCTTCATTCAGATATTCACAGTACCATTTTAACTGATCAGAGATGAGTCTACACAGAGAGAAAGAGAGAGAGAGAAAGAGAGAGAGAGAGAGACAGAGAGAGAGAGGAAGTGAGAGATATACATCTTTGATGAGGTTTCAGTGATTTACACGGTCATAGGCCCTGGTGAGGTCAATGAAAATAGGTAATTTGAGACTTCTGGCATTTTCTCCGTGATAAATATCAGCACTCAGTGAGAACAGTACTATTTATGTCATGACCTTTTCTGACCTCATAGGAGACTATAAAAGTGCCTGCAGCTGGGAGATTGCTGACTTTTCTAGAATTTCAGTAAGGGGGTATTGTAAGATTAGGAGATGAGCCTTATTTGGGAACTGGAATGATATTTGCTATTTTCCAGAGTGTAGGAAATGTACTAGCTGTTAATGATATGTTGAAGTGGAATGGAAATAAAAGTAATACAATCACTAATAAATTTAGGAAAGAGATCATCAGATCCAGCTTGTCCAGATTTGAGAGTGTTCTTCAACCATTTACTTGATGCTGGGTAGGATAACTGGTTTCAGTTGAGAATCACTGGTAAAACTGAAGATGTCTTCATCTGAAGTATTTGTTCCTGGCTGGAAGCAATTTGCGGTTTGGGTGAGAATTGTGATAAAAAATTATTTGCAAATGCTCCCATCATAACATTCAAGCACGGTGTAAGGTGGCAGTATTTATAAAAAACTAACTACAAATATACCCAATACTAAGTCTTACTTTTTTTTTTTACTTCAAATAATTTAAAGTTTATATACAGACATTAGACCTGACAAATACAGGTACCTTGTGCATTATTTCCAGTTCTCTTGTCTATACATAGAGTCAGGCAATGTAAATAAATATAAATATAAAATGGTCATTATGTTGACTTTTGCATAGCCGTTTGCCAAAATGTTTCAGACCAAATGGAAATAGATTGCTATCTCCCACCTCCAAGAGACTTCTGAAATAAGTTTAACACAACCTTTGTTACAGATACGGTGGCCTGAAAGTGAAGTACTTTGAAGCAAAAAAATAAATATTAACCACAATATACCAATGCACATATACATACTACACACATGCACGCAAACGCAGACTCACACACACAAACACGCAGCCACATATTCATAGGAAGACAAGCAACTACATAACGTTGCTTTTTCAAGTTCTCATTTCCTCGTTTGCTTTCTTCATTTCTCCAGGTTTCCTCATGAAAAAAGATGAAAATCAGAGCAGCTGCCTTTTCTCAGTATGACAAAATTGTCCTGATAATGACATAATTTTCCTTTTTTCATTCTAATACCTGCTTTATCCAAATTAGGGCCGCAAGGTCAATTATTTATCCATAGCTGACCAACTTAGACCCACTAGGTTAGTTGTCTCTTTTCAGGGGACACCCCAGGTCATATTTATACTACTAGGGGAAATTTATCCAGAGCATCAGGAATTTCCCCTTCTCTTTTCAGTAGGTGCCGTGGGATCTTTAACATCATCTGAGCTACCCTCAACTCAGGCAGCCGTGCTCTGAGTTTAACATCTCAAACAAAAGATAATAAACTCAAGAGTGCAGCACCACCTTTATGCTACACTACAGTGTCAATAGTCCATCTGTCTGGCAGGGGAATGGAACTCGCAGTCTTCTCCACCGAAGGAGAGTGTGCTACCTGTTGTGCCATTGACAGTGCATTTAGGAGTTGTAGCATCTAACTGTAATCAGTGGAAGCACACTAGAAAAAGAAATCCTGGTGGGGAGACCAGTCCACTGTTTAATCAGATTTAGTTTTAGTTTTATCATATCTCCAAATTCCCAAAGGAATGTGAAAACCAGAACAACTGTTGTTCTACAATGCCATCTTCTGGAAGAATTAATGCTTCCTCATTTTCCCATTAAATCATCCAGAGTGAACTTAAGTGTCTAGAATATCAGTCACTGCTGATTTCTGATTTCAGTGAGCTTGGAGTGAGGGAACCCTAGGAAGTCCTAGAAATGTTGATTTATGATTCCAGTGCATTGTTCGTTAAGAAACCCTACAACTATTTCATGCACAAGATGGCCTTACTCAGGATGAAGTACACTGTGGATCTTTGCTTTTCTGGTTACAGAGTTCTCTTTCTGAAGAACTGGCTGTAATTTTACTGCAGCTCTGGAATGACTTCTTAGTAATTCTTCAGGTCATGTCCCCGTCAGTTTGCAGTGTATGACATAGGAACAAACACCTCTGTCTGCTTCATTCTGTCTATTCCATTTAGCAAACATACACTTCAAGTGAGGCTCCAGTTTTAACCTCCCTTTCTCCAAGGTTATCAGCTTAAGATGTGCTCTCCAGTTTTGCAGTTTGCCTCCCATTCCTGTACATCTGCTTAGTTGGGTTATATTACCTTTAAGTGCTTAGGTATTGATTAGTTTTTTTTTGTACAAAGCATGCTTTGTGACTTAAGCATCAGAAAAACAAGCACTGATTCAGCTCAAGCGTAGAAACTCCCCTTTCTATTTTAGACACCTATGAGTAATCACAGTAGTTATTTCCGCTAAGAATGACTTTGAAGTTTCATATTTCACATGATGAGATGCACTAGCAGAGTTCTTGCTGACTACCCACACCATCAAAATCGGGCAGAAAATGAACAAGTCATTAAAAAATAAAGACGCAGTGCATAATGTTAATAAAGGCAGCAGATATGCATATTATTCTT
The DNA here is from genome assembly GCF_019279795.1 of Protopterus annectens. NCBI lineage: Eukaryota > Metazoa > Chordata > Ceratodontiformes > Protopteridae > Protopterus > Protopterus annectens. Next base: position 46,791,196 of record NC_056741.1, read on the forward strand.
AGAATGAAACAAATACTCATTAAATATTCTTACCCCAGAATGCCTTAGACAATTTGTATTCATGACTACAAAAGGCCTTCTACTGTGTTGTGTAAGTTTAAAGGATGAACAGAACAGCCAAACATAAATAAGAGTATCTGGAAAAGCCTCAGTGTTTACCTCATGCTTCTTCTCTGTTGCTGAAAGTCTATTTCTAGCTATGTCTGGCTTGTCAGTTATGAGTGTGGTTACTTTGTGTGTGACCTTTCTGCAACATTTCTAAGCAGACAGTTTTCTCATGTACCATTGGACTGCAGTAAGGAATGCAGTGACTATGTAAGTTGTCGGTTGTTTTCTGCCAGAGTTTGGAAGCTCTGCACCCTCATTCCTCAGGAGAGAAGTTCCACTGTGCATAAATGCTGTTGTGGAAGCTCAAGTAATGAAAGCATGGCTGTCCCTGAAAGATTTAATACTCCTTTGTTATCCGAGTGGTGGTTCTAGCACCCCCTGCAGGAAGGCTAGGATTTTAGGTGGTTGTACATTCTATATCAGCACTGCACACCCCACATATTTGAAAAATAATCTGCTACTACAAATATGAGTAAAGCAAACCTTGAAATGTGTTTAACTGCACTACAGTGGCAATGTGTGATGTGAGACTACATATATTCTGCAGCCCTCTATCCATCCCTTTTGAGAATTACTCAAGCCTGCATACCTGTCTGTCCTCAGCACAGTGGTTATCAAAGGCTAAGACAGCAGGCCACAATAGAACAAATGAATATATCAACATTTTAAATAATTAGAACGATAAATATTTTTTAATTTCTTTCATTTATTTTGGTTTCCCTTCTGACATCTATTACATGCTATATCCCAGGATCCTTCCTCAGTTTCCGAAGCCGTGACCACCTCCCTGGACTACAGTCTTGCAGACTGGGAAAAAACATTGTGGAATTACTGATAAGCAAGTGGAGGGGAGACCAGGGCATCTTGGTTTGGTGCCATCCTGACCACAAAGAGAGGCATTTTTTCTATATGCCATACACACTTTCCCCACTTCAGACACAGGAAGTATATATATATATATATATATATATATATATATATATATATATATATATATATATATGTATATCAACATGTAATGTAATTAATTACTTCAGTAAAAGATGATGAAGTCCTCCAACATGGTCTAAAAAAATCACCTGATGCAGTATAGTGTCCTCACCTTTAATGTCAGTATATCAGCACACTCGGCAAAACAAACATAATTTGATTAGAAAATGAATCATCTAAAGATACTGCATTATATATCTATGGAAAATGCTAGACAATAATTTAATCTTTGACCAGTAGCATATTTAGTAAAGTCAAAAAAGTATATTATTTAGCACATGTAAATATAAAGGGCATATCTTTTCACAGAAGGAAATCATTGTATTGCTTTATACATTACTGATCTGACCCATTACTGAATAAAATAGGGTGTCTTGTAGCCGGATGTGAAGATTTGTGAGTATTTTGTAGATAATTTTGTCATACGTAAATATTTATATAAGCCACAAGCTTGTTTTCTTAAATGTGAAAATACTGTATTGGATGTTGAACTGCAAAAAATGTAACAACAGTGCACTCTGCTGTAAGAAAGCTGATAAGTCAAGCATTTTATGACTGTTTTGATCTCAGGGCTTGGAGCCGTGGTGTCTGAACCAGCAGATTCTTTCTATTGTTTTGAGACTAGATTTAATTGCTAGATTTTACATATATAATGTCTTTAATTGCTGTAGTTTCCTGACCAGGTACAAGTTTACTAAGAAATGTTATTGTAGGACTTTGTTAGCCTGGGAAACCAGAGAGTTGTTAAGAATGATGTAAACTAAAATGAGTCAGCAGGATGTAGTATCAATTTAAAGGACTTTCTCAGAGACTTTTTGGGTTTCTCTTAAGAACATCCAACTCACCAGCACTTTGCCTGTGCTTTGTATGTAAGTAGGATCTTAGACTTTAGTGTCTCTCATAAAAATAGCTAGGAAATAGGAAGATTAGACTACATGTTTTCTGTATTGATGTCAGAACTTTTCTACTGTATTATTTTAAGCATTTCTCTGTGATCTCTGAACTCATGACTAGGACTGTGTAGTAAGGAATATTGTCTTGTGTTCTTATTATTTATTATTACATATTTTAATCCTTTCATCTGTGACTGTTTTATGTAAAGATAATTTAAGCTCTAGAGTACATTGCATGTATATAGTGATACTGTCCAAACCCATCCAAATAAGCCTTGTTGCTCATCACACTTACCATTTGGATAATAATATTGCACAGTAATAATTGGACACCCTTTGATAAAGGCCTTATTAGTAGCTATTAGTTATTGGTGGCAATTGGTACTAGCGTATAGTCTGGGCAGAAGGGGCATAGCTGGAGAACCTGTGCCAGCCTTCCCCAGGAGTATCTGTGTGTTTGTATATAACTCATATCTCAAAGAGTGTGTATGTCAGCTACTTGGGCAGGGACACAAAGCACTGGTTGGACAGAGAGGGTGCTGGAGATTTTAGCTTGACCACTAGGCTGAGATCTGGACCCTATAGCTGTGCCAGTGGGGAGTCTTATTGGGGATCTGGGGAGAAAGGGAGAAACCTGCCTCAGACTGACTGTAATCTCTGTGTGCTCTTAAGGGGAATTACACTTTACTGTGTGTGTATTTATTATCCTTCCCAATGTGGATGCCCCTCACTGGTGTTAGTGGTGAGGATTAAGGCTCCTTGATTGCTTGGCCAGTGCACAGGAATCACATATTAATTGTTTGGCAGTTGTGGGATATCCACACCACACCACATATTAACTAGTTGGCACATAGTAATTGGCTTGTAGAGGTGTGGATAGTGAATTCCTGTAGCTTGTGTACAGTGATCACTGAAGGTGTTTTTGTACTCTAAATCATCCACACAGTGAATATTTAGAGTTCAGATCACAACTGTTTTATTTCTTTTGTGAGCTTAGTTAGGCAGGGAGAGCAGGCAAACATGTCAACAGAGGAGTATGAAAAGGTGACAAGGAGCCAGTTGGCTGAGATGTGTCAGGCTAAAGGACTGTTGCAGAGAAACCTGACTAAGGCAGACATGATTGCAGCTTTGGTCACAGCTGCATCAGAAAACAGCAACCAGGAGGATGATCTGACTGGTCGTGGAGATGTACAACACTCAGGGAATGGACAGCTCAACCTTTGTGCAGAGGGCTTAAAAATCCATCTGGAGCTAAAGAGACTTGAGTTGGAGGCCAGGAGTTTGGAAATGGAAGCTGTGGAAAAGGAGCAGCAGAGGCAGCATGAAAATGAGATGCTGACTCTTCAGAGTCATGGAGGCAATGGGGAAGGGAGTAACTGGACCCCAGAAGCACAACAGGTCAGTAAATTTCTTCTGCAGTTTACAGAGGGGGATAATTTTGATAGTTTCATTCATATGTTTGAGAGGGTATATAAACAGTATGATGTTGACCAAAGGCTCTGAGTATGGTTCCTAATCCCCTTACTCCATGGTAAAGCTGTAACTATTTTGTCCAAAATGTCTGACGTTGACTGTTTTAACTATAATGCAGTTAAGAATTGTCTGTTAGAATTTTTTAAGCTAACACCTGAAACTTATAGGAAAAAGTTTCATGAGCATAGAAGCATCCCTGCACAGAAAACAGACCTCAAGTACTGCTCATGGATCTAAAAGAGCCCATGATGGGCAGCCCAGACTGCCCCAACAGAATCTGCCGGTAGCAAGGGAAGCCACTAGTCCAGGTACATGTCCAGGACTTAGGGTTAAATGTTTTGAATGCAATCAGTGGGGCCATGTGGCATATAGATGTCCACAGAGGCAAGGTAGGGAACAAAAGGTGAAGGAGCCATTAAGTGGGGAAGACAAAATGCCAATAGTAGGTTGTCTTGAGACAACAGGGGTACTGAACTACCATCCTGCAGATGTCCTGATAGAGAAGGATTTTGATGAGGCAGTACTATGTGTTAATGCAGTTATACACAGTCAGGCTTTGAGACAAGCATGTGGGTCTGGTAGCCTGGGGTGACCCAGTCAGACCGCATACTTGCAGCCAGGACTGGTGAGGTGGTTACTTCAGGGAGGAAGCTATGCTGTAGCAGTGAGAATGATGGTGAGCCACAGCTGCTTGTGGGTACTGATATTCCCTTGGACAGAGTGACTGCAAATGTAGAGGTGAGTAGTAGTACCCAGGCTGACAGTGAGGCACCACTGTCAGAGGATGCCAGACTTCCTGTGGAAAGGGAGCTGGGAAGGGTTACAAAGAGAGAGTTGAGACAGGCTCAGCTCTCAGACCCTACATTGCAAGGCCTGAGGCAGGTAGCTAGTGAGGCACCTGATTCTCAAGGGAAGGGGGAATCTGTATACTGGGACAAAGGGTTACTGTATAGAGAGTGGACCCCAGAGGGAGGGCTAGAAGGTGTGAGAATACAGCAGTTGGTAGTGCCTAGAGCCTACCATCTGACACTTCTATCCCTTTGCAGGTCATATGGGCATAAAACATACAAATAGATGCATTATGCAGAACTCTTATTGGTGTGGAATTTCCAGAGATATATCAGGGTACTACAGGACCTGTGAGCAGTGCCAAAAAGTAGGCAAGGCAGGAGACAAGGTGAGAGCTCCTTTGATGCCTTTGCCTGTGATTGAGAAGCCATTTCAGAGGGTAGCTTTGGATAATGTGGGGCCTCTGAGTACCCCAAGTTCCACAGGGAAAAACTATATCCTAGTGGTAGTAGATTATGCTACAAGATACCCTGAGGTAGTGGATTTGTCCTCCATTGAGGCCGAAAAGGTGGCAAATGCTTTGTTAGAGATTTTCAGCAGGGTAGGTTTCCCAAAAGAAATACTGACTGACAGAGGTGCCAATTTCATGTCAGACCTGCTGGCTTGTCTGTGGAAGTACTGTGGGGTGAAGTACCTGAAGACCACCTCTACCATCCCCAGATTAATGGTCTTGTTGAGAGGTTAAACTCTACAATCAAGTCCATGCTGCGGACATTTGCAGACCAGTTTAAGAAGGATTGGGACAAATATTTGCCCCATCTGTTGTTTGCTTACAGAGTGGCTCCCCAGGAATCCACGGGTTTTTCACCCTTCGAGTTGCTATATGGGCATAGGGTGAGAGGACCTCTAGATTTAATTTAAGGTGAGTGAAAGGGTGAGGGTGAATCTCACCAGGGATCTGTTGTGGTATATGTCCTAAACCGCAGGACAAGGCTCAGGGAACTCATAGGCTTGACCCAGGAGGACCTGACAGAAGCCAAACAACAAAAAAGGTGTGGAATGATAGGAATGGTCAAGCTAGAGAGTATGCTACAGGGCAGCAGGTAATGGTTCTCATTCCTGTCAGACACAACAAGCTGCAAGCAGCTTGGGAGGGACCCTACAAGGTGGTAAGAAAGGCAAGTGATGTTAACTACATGGTGGAACTGCTAGGCAGGAGGCAGGAGCACAAATTGTACCATGTTAACATGATGAAACCTTACCATGATAGGGAGGACCTTGTGCTGAGTATTTGGAGTGGATTGCAGGAGGAGTCTGAGGGAGATCTGTTGACTGATCTCCTCAGTGAGGCTTGGACTGACACCTCAGTGGAAGGGGTAGCAATGTCCCAGCAGCTATCTGCTACCCAGGTTCGAGAAATCCGAGCAGTATTACAGGAGTTTGGGGACATGTTCAGTGGGAAACCAGGGTGCACCTACCTGGTGCAGCACCAGGTGGATACAGGACCCCAAAGGCCTATTAGGCAGGCACCTTATAGGGTGCCTGAGAGAGTCAAACAGAATCTGAGGGAGGAGCTACAGGAGATGTTGGAACTAGAGGTAATTCAAGAGTTCAACAGTCCCTAGGTCTCCCCAGTGGTGCTGGTGCCAAAGAAGGATGGCAGCACCAGGTTCTGTGTGGACTACAGGAAATTAAATAGTCACACAGAATCAGATGCTTAAATGAGGCCCTAGAGCAGCTGGGTGGAGCTAAATATCTTACAACCACTGATCTTACCAAGGGTTACTGGCAGGTGCCCTTGACTCCCAGTGCTAGAGAGAAGTTGGCCTTTGTGACTCCTTTTGGCTTGTATGAGTTCAAAAAGATGCCCTTTGGGATGAAAAATGCAACTTTCCAGAGGTTGGTAGATCATATCCTAGCAGGAGCAGAAGGGTTTGCCCTTGCTTACCTAGATGATATTGCCATGTACAGCCATTCCTGACAAGAACAACTTCAACATGTCAGGGAGGTGCTGGGCTGACTACAGAAGGCAGGGTTGACCATTAAGCCCAGCAAATGTCAGGTGGGTATGGCAGAGGTCTCTTACCTGGGACATAGAGTGGGGAGTGGTAAGATCAGGCCAGAACCTGCCAAAGTAGAAGCCATTCAGGCATGGCCTGCACCTGTTACCAAAACTCAGGTGAGGGCATTCTTAGGGACAGCAGGGTACTACAGAAAGTTCGTCCCCAGGTATAGTACCATAGCTGCTCCCCTCACAGACCTGACAAAGAACAGGCCAGATAAGGTAGTGTGGACCATAGCATGTGAGCAGGCATTCCAGAAGCTTAAAGAAGCTTTGGGAGGACCCCTGTGTTAGCCAGTCCAGATTACAGCAAATCATTTGTTGTGCAGGTGGAAGTGTCAAACCATGGGGTGGAGGCTGTACTTAGCCAGATTTCTTCAGAGGGAGAAGAGCACCCAGTGGTTTATCTCAGTCATAGGCTCCAACACAGGGAGGAATGCTATGCAGCTGTAGAAAAGAAATGTCTAGCCATAGTGTGGGCACTGCAGAAACTTCAGCCTTATCTGTATGGAAGAAAATTCACTGTAGTAACAAATCACAATACCCTAACATGGTTAAACAGAGCCAGCCAGCAAAATGCCAAGTTGTTAATATAGAGCCTAGGGTTGCAAGCATATGATATGTCAGTGCAGCACTGCAGTGAGAGTAGCAATGCCAATGCAGATGGGCTCTCAAGACAGGGAATTGAGTAAGGTATACTCAGATAGACCTAGCTCTCTCAAGCAACGTTTCTCAAGGGTCACTTGAAAAACTAGCTTGAGTTATCTGGGGGGGGGGTATGTGAAGATATGTAAAGGCTGCCAGCCTAACTTGATAGAATGTTGTAGATAATTCTGTCATTTGTAAATATTAATATAAGCCACAGGCTTGTTGCCCTAATGTGAAAAGACTGTATTGGATGTTGAACTGAAAAAGAAAATGTAAAAACAGTGCACTCTACTGTAAGAAAGCTGATAAGTCAAGCATTTTATGACTGTTTTGATCTCAGGGCTCGGATCCATGGTGTCTGAACCAGCAGATTCTTTCTATCGTTTTGAGACTAGAGTTAATTGCTAGATTATATATATATATAATGTCTTTAATTGCTATAGTTTCCTGACCAGGTGCAAACTTACTAAGAAATATTAATGTAGAGTTTCTGTTAGCCTGGGAAACCAGAGAATTGTTAAGAATGATGTAATCTAAAATTAGTCAGCAGGATGTATTACCAATTTAAAAGGCTTTCTCAGAGACAGAGAGAGCCTTTTGGTTTTGTCTTGAGAACATCCAACTCACCAGCACTCTGCCTGTGCTCTGTATGTAAGTAGTATCTTAGACTTTAGTGTCTTTCTTAGAAATAGCTAGGAAAAAGGAAGATTAAACTAGTTTTCTGTACTGATATCAGAACTTTTCTATTGTATTATTTTAAGCATTTCTCTGTGATCTCTGAACTCTTGACTAGCACTGTGTAGTAAGAAATATTGTCTTGTGTTCTTATTTATTATTAAATATTTTAAACCTTTCAACTGTGGCTGTTTTATGCAGAGATAATTTAAGCTCTAGAGTAAATTGCTTGTATATAGTGATACTGTCCAACCCACTTCAAATAAGCTTTGCTGTTTGTCACATTTACCCTTTGGATAATAATATTGCACTGTAATAATTGGACACCCTTTGACAAGGGCCTTATTAGTAGCTGATATTAGTGGTTGGTGGCAAGTGGTACTACCATATAGTCTGAGCAAAAGAAGCATAGCTGGAGAACCTGTGCCAGCCTTCCCCAGGAGTGTCTGTGTGTTTATATATATCTCATATCTCAAAGTGTGTGTGTGTGTGTGTGTGTGTGTGTGTGTGTGTGTGTGTGTGTGTGTGTGTGTGTGTGTGTGTGTGTGTGTGAGTGTGTGTGTGTGTGTGTGTGTGTGTGTGTGTGTGTGTGTGTGTGTGTGTGTGTGTGTGTGTGTGTGTGTATGTGTGAGTGGTGTGTGTGTGTATGAGTGAGTGGTGTGTGTGTGTGTGTGTGTCTGTATGAGTGTGTGTGTGTGTGTGTGTGTGTGTGTGTGTGTGTGTGTGTGTGTGTGTGTGTGTGTGTCTGTGTGTCTGTGTGTCTGTGTGTCAGCTACTTGGGCAGGGACACAAAGCACTGGTTGGACAGAGAGGGTGCAGGAAGTTTTAGCTTGACCAGTAGGCTGAGATCTGGACCCTGTAGCTCTGCCAGTGGGGAGTCTTATTGGGGATGTGGAGAGAAAGGGAGAAATCAACCTCAGACTGACTGTGATCTTTGTCTGCTCTTAAGAGAAATTGTACTTTACTGTGTGTGTATTTATTTTCCTTCCCAATGTGGACGCCCCTCACTGGTGTTAGTGGTGAGGACTGAGGCTCCTTGATTGCTGTGCCAGTGCATGGGTGTCACACCTGAAAACATTTTTCTTTTTTTTTCTAGGTGTGTTTTTTGTCCATATGTCTGACAACCATCAAGCCTCTTCCAATTAGACTTTGCTATTCATTCTCCCATATTAGAGAATTACCCCAGTATGGTACTGGGGTGAGAGCCACCCGGGGGGGGGGCTATCATGCTTGGCAACCAGGAAGGTTGATTTTGCCCTCACCAGCATCCCCGCAATGAACCTTTGACATGGCCTAATCCCAGCCTGGGGGGGGTGGAGGACTGAGCTAATCACATTACTATTGGATTACACAATGCCTTCCATCTGTGGCTTCATGTTCCGGTATACTTGATAATGAAAGCTGTCACAAAGTGGTGCCATGAAAGCCCAACCCCAGCAGGAAGCATACCATCCTCCAATGAGGAAATGTGGCTACGTGCTCCTGCTCAGCCCTGCACCCCCCATGATGGGCATTTCTTGCTCCCTGCCAGCTTTGTCTAGCATCCAAACAGCATATGGTCTTAGAGGTTGTAGTCAAGGTTTTATTCCTCTCTGGCACAAATGTTGCTAAGCCACCTGAAAGAACATGAAAAATTACATACAATTCCTTAAGAGAAAAAAACACAGGGATAGATATCTTGTTCTTCAGTAACTGTCATTATGTTCTGTTTCTTATAGGTTAGTTAGAGGTGATCTCTGCCTAATATGTATAAGAATGTCTGATCTGGTTATCCTTGAAAGTCTATGTCTGAAGCACACTGCTGGTACAGATAATGTTAGGTCATGAGGCTTAATACTAAAAACAAATACTGACAGGAGCAAAAAATAAAAAAAAAATAAAAAAAAAAACTTGATAGATACATTACACTGCTTTTAAAATTATAGAATAAATTTTCCCTTTGGAATCAGATGAAATCAGTAATTAACATCCTTCAAAAATAATCTTGGTGTGTGTACATGGAAACAAAAATATCAACATGGATATACAGAAAGCAAGCAAGCTTCTTAAAGGCCTATATACTATAACCTTGTTAGCTGAACCTATGAGCCTCTTCTTGCCTTGCTAATTAAATGTAAAGCTTGGGGGTTTACATTAGAACACTGAAGTTTCAAAACTTTGAGTGTTCTAATATCGAACCCTAGTCATCGAAAATTTAAAACATCGAACATACAGAACAGAGAATTTTTTCCTAGGGAAAAAATTTGCTTTTCTAAAACACATACACACAACACAAGCACACCAAACAAGTAGCAATCCACACACAAACACCTAAACTCTTACACCTAACCCTACACTAAACTATACATACACCACTAACTATCCACTTACCTTAACCCAAACCCTAACCCTAAGGTCCGTCACTATCGCACAGTTACCTCACCCGTGCCCTAACCCTAACTCACCTACCCCACCCTAACCCTCACGTCCACACAATCGCACACTTACCTGACCCGCACCCTAACCCTAACTCACCTAACCTGCCCTAACCCTCACATCCATACAATCACATACTTACCTGAACCCAACCCGTAACTTTCCACCACAGTGCTGAAAATACTGAAGCAACAGAAACGGACAACCAAATTCTTTCCCTAGGAAAAAAATTTGTTTTTCTGTTTCTTCGATATTTTCAGCATTTGCTGAAAATGGGTCGATATTAGAACACTTGAAGTTTTGAAACTTCGGTGTTCTAATATAGACCCAAACTTAGCCTCCTTTCTTAAAACATTATGGCATTTAGTGACACAGACTTCAACATAGGAAATACAATGATATGGTCAGAGATAAAAGAGTGCCAAGAATGATGATAGCAATGAATACCTGCCTAAAGGAAAAAAGCCTTACTGCACTTGGTTCTTGAGTTTGATTCTCAGTCAGGGGGCCTTCTGTGAAATGCCTGTATGTCTTTTTTGTGCCCAAATGTGTTTTTGCTGGGGTCTCTGATTTCCTCCCTTATCCACAGAAACACCAACAGGTAAACTAGCAGTCTTCCTTGATCACTTATAGTTTTGTGTGTGTGTGTGTGTGCATGTGTGTGTGTGTGTGTGTGTGTGTGTGTGTGTGTGTGTGTGTGTGTGTGTGTGTGTGTGTGTGTGTGTGTGTGTGTCTATTTGTTGTGAGTGTGTATGTGAATCCTGCAAAGTAGTGTCCCATCCAGGATTCAGTCTCTGTTGTATTGCTTGTTAAAATAGGCTTCAGCAACCACAGGACTCTGAATGGAATAAAGTGGTTACTGAAGAGTGAATACGTAAAGAAAATAAACAAAATGTAAAAGAGAAGGCAAAGAACATCATTGCTCGTGGAGCAAGCAATAACCTGCATAAATTAGTGCTTTTAATAATGGAAAAATATTTTATATTATGGCATTAGCATACAGATGCTACATTGAGAACCATGACTAGACTAGCTCAGTGATCTCCATGGATGTGCATATCCAATAAGCATCGCTAGGCTTTTTACTGAGCAAAAATGGTTTTGTGGCAGCCTTTTTTGTTGTTAATCGACAAGTGAGAATGGCTAGAATGTTGTCCCTGATGAAATTAGAAGAAAAACTAGCAAACATTTGTAAAACTCTAACTAAAAACTGATAATTAACAACTGGTCCACTAAAATCATCTGCTCTAGAGAGGCTACCTGCCCACTTGTCCACTAATGTGCCTCCCAGTGACTGTTTGTAGCAGTAACTGAGCCTTTTATTACTCATTTCCAGTTTACAATCACCATAGTGAGCTGCATTTGATCGAGAGTGACACTGTCAAAATGCAGTTTTCTAATGGGCATTTTTGCGAACCCAAATGCATCGACTATACCACATTGAATGGGTAGTTTAATTTGAGTATTTCAGTTCAGAATTTTGAGTTGAGATTGTGGTTCAGTGAGGAACAGGGAATTAACCCATTTCCTCACTATAGTGCAATCTTGTAGTTAGTATATATAATATGCAGGGGGTGTGGGGGGTGCAGGGAGGCTTGCCCCCCTGCAAAATAGTAAAATACATGTACTGTTAACTATGCATTGTCATGGTACGGTAAGCTGCATAGCATGGGTGACTGATGTCACCCTCTGCTATATCGAATACATCAAACTATGGGTTTCGATGTATTGAGTTTCAACCTGGCCACAATTTCGCTCTTCCAGATTCAGGATTTTGAGTCAACCATGTGACCAGTCGACCTATGCAGTTTCAAGGTTTCAATATTTAACCCTCATTTCCATACACCTGTGTTATCTCTATCATTGAAATGTATTTTCAATTTGGAGCCCTCTTCTATTTTCAGTTTATTTGTACATGTAATGGTATTTTGTTAATTTCTGTACTGGGTTGCCTGAATTGTGCTGTTTTCCCTAATAGTAGTTTGCATTTTTGTACATGTAGTCAGAATGTTTGGAGGTTTTTTTTCTAAGCAAGCCTGCTTTTATACCAAATGCTTCTGTATAATGGAAAAAAAAGACAAGGAAATAACAGGCAATATCATTTTGATGACAGGAAAGGAAAAGGTAGTGTTATGGGAAATGGAAAGTTCACCCCGGGGATCACTACAGTGGTTCCACTTGATACAGGCACTGGAAACTAACATCGGGTGGCATGATGCCAGGGCACTTCTATGGGCTAGGCTTGTAAAGGCTCCAAGCCCATTAGCCTAGTACACACCTATGAACTTGTGAGGAACTATTGACAGATTTTAGTAGAAGCACCTTTTCTGTAGTCACGCCAAAAAACAGGTTTACTCTTGATCACATTGCATTATATTTTCTTGACAGCAGAATGAAATAATATACCTATTTAATATGTAGTTATCATGCATTTAATATTCTACATCCTCATCCATTCACAAGTTTATACTCAGCCCTTCTCCTCCTATCTGATGCCCTCTTGAATGTGTCCATGGATTCCCTCATCACTACTAATTCCTGGAGCCCATTCCAACTGGTACACAGCCCTCCGTGGAGTAGCTGGTCCCTGCACCCTACTGACTGTGCCCCCCACCATTGACCTTTGTCTTGCCTGTTAATAATGATCCCTGTTTATCTCAGTGACATGAACTTGTGAATATGTATCATGGTTTCTCTGTCTCCCTGGTGAAAAAGGCTCCACTTCTGCTTCTTGGTTGTGTAATTTCTCTTCTATTCCACATATCCTTCTGATGGAATTGCCCTTTCTTTTTGTTGGCATTACCCTATCTTTATAATGACATTGACCTATTCTTCTGATGGCATTTCCCTCTCCTTCTGTTGGCATTGCCCTATCTTTTTCATGACATTGCCCTATCCTTGTCATGGCATTTTCCTGTCCTTCTGATGGCATTGTCCTATACTTCTGATGATGTGCCCTTTCCTTCTCATGACATTGCCCTATCTTTCTCATGGCATTGCCCTATCCTTCTAAAGAGATTGCCCTATCTTTCTTTTGGCGTTGCCATATCTTTATAATGGCATTGCCCCATATTTTTGATGACATTGTTCTATCCTTCTCATGACATTGCCCTAGCCTTCTGTTGACATTGCCCTATCCTTCTGATGACATTACCCTATCTTTCTGATGACATTGCCCTATCCTTCTCATGACATTGCCCCATCCTTCTTATGGCTTTGCCCTTTCCTTCTGATGATGTTTCCTTATTCTTCTCATGACATTGCCCTACACGTCTGATGAGATTGCCCTATCTTTCTGTTGGCATTCCCATATTTTTATAATGGCATTGCCCTATCCTTTTGATGAGTTTGTCCTATCCTTCTCATGGCATTCCCCTATCCTTCTGGTGACATTCCCCTATCCTTCTGATGACATTGCCCTATCCTTCTGTTGGCATTGCCCTATCCTTCTCATGACATTGCCCTATCCTTCTGTTGGCATTGCCCTAGCCTTCTGATGACACTGCCCTATCTTTCTGTTGGCATTGCCCTATCCTTCTGATGACATTACCCTATCCTTCCGATGACATTGTCCTATACTTCTCATGACATTGTCCTGTACTATTTGGAGTAGTCTGATGTCTTTTGCTTTCCTTTTATTGCCTCCATAATTGCACACAGTGTTCAAAGTCTGTCCTGACAGGAGCTACCATCAGTTTTTCTACACACTGATATTTCACACGAGGGTTGCAGTGATCCAAGAACAATGCTTTGCACTGGTCTCCACTGAACCTTAATCACCACCTTAGATTCCAGTTGATCAGTCTTTCCAAATCCTACTTCCACCCCTACCTCCATTGCTTACCTAACTTTGTATCAGTCAGAGGGTGGCTTACCTATTGTTTTCTTTCAGATAAGTCTGCTATGAAAAGAACTGGACCTGGGACCAATCCCTGTGGTATTTTACTAGTCACTTCTTTCTTTCCTGATTCTCTCTGTTTCAGCACAACCCACGGTATCCCACCCTTCAACCATACAGCAGATTGTTCTTCAGTCTTCATTCTACCTACCAACCCTTCCAAGCTTCTTACAAATGTTTGTGCAGAAGGGAGTCAAAGGCTTTGGTGAAGTTCAGGTAAGCTATATCTAAGAACCCAGCTTTGTCAGTTTCACTCATAACCCACTGATCACATTTGACTGGCAGCTACTTCTGGCCATGTGCCAGTGTTAGTTGCTGACCTGGAGGTTGTTGTCCTATAGGAAAGCAAATAGATTTTCCATCAGAATTCCCTCCATGGCCTTCCTTGCCAATGCTATTAAACTAATAAGTCTGAAGTTCCCCAGATTTTAACTGGGCACTTTAACTTTCTTGGTACAAAGGCACCCCACTTTTTGCCTTCCACTCCTTAGGCACTTCTATACTAGACAGCAATGTGCTGAAGATCTCCATTGAGGAGTCTGCCAACAGAGTGGCTGGATTTCTCAGGACTCTGAGAAACAGCCCATTAGGCCCTTCTGCTTTATCCACCCTAAAGGCAGCTGTTTCCATCTCAGCTTCTCCATCCTGTTCTCACTCTGCTCTACTTTCCTCAGAATTCATCTTGGGTTACCAAAAGTAATTTTATTGAATGAAGATACTGCAGAACAGCATAGCTAAACACGACTTTCAGTGAGCTACAAACATTTTGCCAAGGGGCAACTCCTCCCCCCTCATGTTCACAAAAAGGCACACACACCATACTCTAAAAACAAATACATGCCAACTTCACAGTTGTACAAATATAATAGGATAAAGTCAAAGAACTTTAAAAACAATTTCCAGCAAAATTATTTTGTAGAATTGGCACCTGCAAAAACAGTTGTGAAATACGTGCCACATTCCCCTCCCTCCCAGCATCGCACT
>NC_056741.1:46808630-46811130 GCF_019279795.1 Protopterus annectens
ACCTGCCCATCTAACTACCTGTCTATCTATCTATATTTCTTTTTTCTATCTACTTATCTGTCTATTTATCTATCTATCTACCTACTGTCTATCTCTCTATCTATCTATATTCCTAACTATAGCTCTATCTATTTACCTATATATCTACCAGTCTTTCTACTTTTCTATCTATCTGCCCATCTATCTACCTGTCTATCTATCTATCATTCTATCTACCTATCTGTCTACATATCTACCTATCTATCTATTATCTAGCTACCTATATATTTACCTATCTATGTACCAACATACCTATCTATCTGCATATCTGTCTACCTATCTATCAATTTACCTACCTTTCTGTCTATCTACCTATCTGTCTACATAGCTATCTATCTATCTACTTATATATCTACCTATCAATCTATTTACCTATCTGTGTACCTACATACCTATATATCTGCCTACATGTATGTCTATCTACTTATCTATCTACCTGCCCATCTATCTACCTGTCTGTCTATCTATCTATCTATCTATCTATCTATCTACCTATCTGTCTACCTATCTACTTATCTACTTATCTATCTACCTATCAATCTATTTACCTATCTATGTACATACATACCTATCTGCCTGCATATCTGTCTACCTATCTATCTAACTATTTACCTACTTATCTATCTATTTACCTACCTTTCTGTCTATCTTTCTGTCTACCTATCTACATATCTGTCTACATATCTATCGTTTGATCTATTTATCTTTCTATCTCCCTCTACTTATCTACCTACCTATATATCTACCTACCTATCTGACTACCTATCTACCTATCAACATATCTATCTAATTGTCTATGTACCTAATGATCTATTTAACCTATCTATCTATCTGTCTACCTATCTACCAATCAACTTACCTGTCTGTCTGCCCATCTATCTATCTATCTATCTATCTATCTATCTATCTATCTATCTATCTATCTATCTATCTATCTGTCTAGCTATCTACCAATCTACTTACCTATCTGCCCATCTATCTATCTATCTATCTATCTATCTATCTATCTATCTATCTATCTATCTATCTATCTATCTATCTATCTATCTATCTATCTACCTATCTACTTCCCTATCTGCCCAGCTATCTATCTGTTTATCTATCTATCTATCTATCTATCTATCTATCTATCTATCTATCTATCTATCTATCTATCTATCTATCTATCTATCTATCTATCTATCTATCTATCTACCTATCTCTCTATCTACCTACTATATATCTACCTATCTGTCTACCTAACTATATATACTTATCTATCTACCTACTGATCTATTTATCTATCTGTGTACCTACATACATATCAATCTGCCTACATATCTGTATCTCTATCTACTTATCTATCTTCCTGCCCATGAATCTACCTGTCTGTCTATCTATCTATCTATTACCTATCTGTCTACCTATCTATCTATTTATCTATCGACCTATCAATCTATTTACCTATCTATGTACCTACATACCTATCTATCTGCTTGCATATCTGTCTACCTATCTACCTAACTATTTACCTACTTATCTATTTACCTACCTCTCTGTCTAACTATCTACCTATCTGTCTACATATCTTTCTTTCTAATAATCTATCTTTCTTTCTATCCATCTATCTAGCTATCTAGCTATATATCTATCTATCTATCTAGCTATCTATCTTCCTAACTATATCTCTATCTACCTACCTATCTGCTTGTCTATCTTCTTTTTTATCTGCCTGCCCATCTATCTACCTGTCTATCTATCTATCTATCTATCTATCTATCTATCTATCTATCTATCTATCTATCTATCTATCTATCTATCTATCTATCCATCTATCCATCTGTCTATCTATCTATCATTCTATCTGCCTACCTATCCATCTATCTACCTACCTACCTACCTATGTGTCTAACCACCTACCTATCTGTGTATCTATGTACTTATCTATATTTCTATTTGTTTACCTACTTCTATTTGTTTATTTACCAATCAATCTACCTATCTATTTGTTTACCTACTTCTATTTGTTTATTTACCAATCAATCTACCTATCTATCTATTTACCTACATATATATATATATATATATATATATATATATATACCTACATGTCTGTCTACCTATATACCTATGTATCTACATATCTTCCTATCTATCTACCTATCTATCTATCTATCTATCTATCTATCTATCTATCTATCTATCTATCTATCTCTCTATCTTTCTACTATCTACCTATCTAATTATCTTCCTAACTATATTTCTATCTACCTACCTATCTATCTATATACCCATCTATCTACTTTTCTACATTTCCATCTATCTACCTGTCTGTCTGTATTTATATTTGTCTATCTATCTATCTATCTATCTATCTATCTATCTATCTATCTATCTATCTATCTATCTATCTATCCATCTGCCTGTCTATCTATCATTCTATCTACCTACCTATCTATCTATCTACCTATCTACCTATGTG
>NC_056741.1:46820228-46849351 GCF_019279795.1 Protopterus annectens
ACTTATTTATCTATATCTATCTACCTGTCTACTTTTCTACCTATATATCTACCTACCTATCTACACACCTACCTATCTACCTATCTGTCTACCTATCTATCTACCTCCTTATCTACCTATCTACCTACTTATCCACCCATCTTTTTATCTATCTATCTATCTATCTATCTATCTATCTATCTATCTATCTATCTATCTACCTACCTACATATCTTTCTACATACCTTTCTGTCTACCTACCTTTCTGTCTACCAATATACTTATCTATCTACTTATAAATATCTACCTTCCTACCTATCTACCTGTCTATCTACATACCTATCTACTCATTTACTTACTTGTTTATCTACCTGTCTGTCTAGCTATCTACCTATCTACTTATCTATCTATATATATCTCTATATAACTATCTACCTATCTACCTATATATCTATCTATCCATCTACCTATCTACCTACCAGTCTATTTATCTATCTACCTATTTACCTACCTATCTACCTACTTATCTATCTATCCACCTGTCTATCTACCTATCTATCCACTTACCTAGTTACCTGTCTATCTACCTACCTATCTATATTTCTATCTGTTTATCTACCAATCTATCTATCTACACACACACACATATATATATATATATATATATATATATACCTATATACCTACATATTGTCCTAGTTATCTACCTACCTATTTACCTATTCACCTATCTACTGTCTATCTATCTATCTATCTATCTATCTATCTATCTATCTATCTGTCTGTCTATCTATCTAATCTTACTACCTATCTATCTAATCTTACTACCTATCTATGTGTCTATCTATCTGCCTATCTACCTATCTATTTTTTCTGACTGGGTTACTTCTTCTAGGCATGGCATATTTCTGGGGAGAACTGAGGTGGTGTTTGTACTGACTGGGGTGATATAACCAGGATGACAAGATTCCAATTCAGTTTGCAATTAGTGCAGTGATATCTCTTCCATCAACACAAGTTCCTGACTGCTCAGACAGTGGTGACTCCTCAGTTTAATATCTCATCAGATGGACAGCACCCCCTTATGCTACACTATAGTATCAGTACTGGAAAATAAATCCAAGCTCTTGGTATGGAATAAAACTGACAGGTGTATTCCCTGTGGCACCAAAGTGTGCCACATGTTGAGCCACTGACAGTTTTTACAATGTTTACACGTCATATGTCCACATGACTTATCTTGGCTTTAGCAATTAATCTAGCAGAGTACCACTCTACAAGTAAGTGAAAAAAAGAGAAAAACCTGGAGTACATCCTTGAGTGTTAGTATGGATAAAAAATTGGTTCTGTGATAGGAAGTAGAGGGTTACAGTATCCATTTGGATGAAAGGATTAGTTGCCAACAGGGCGCTACAGTTGTGTGTCCCTTCTTTTTAGTGTCCTTATAGGAAACCCTGTAGAATACCTGAAAGGAAATGTTTGCCTTTTTACTGATGTCACTAACTTATGCAACAACATTAATACACAACAAGATGTAGAAAACATCAGAAAAGAATAATATTAATGGAATAGTTATCATCTGGGAATCAAAACACCAAGAAAGCAGCATATGAGTGGAGGAGAAACAATAACAACAAAGAGCCCTGAGGATAATGCTATCACATGACTTTTAGGTAAGTAAGCAGTGTGGGAAACAGCAGGAAGGTCTGGTAGAATGCTAAGGTACATAAGCAGAGGTGACACTAATAACAAAACAGTACATTATTTTCTCTCTATATACACAATTAACTCATCAACTAGAGTAATGTCTACCATTTTGGAGACATTGCCATCACCATTATAAGGACACAGGAAAGTCATATGAAGGTAGAATAAGAAAGCTTAACATACATACTTTGAAATGAGAGTGGCAGGGAAGGGTAGAAGCTGATTTAAAATTTTAAATACTTTTAAAGAAATATACAGGGTTAAAACTAGTACTGTGTTTCATATAAAGAGATACATTAGAACAAGAATGTGCAAGTTGGAAGTTACAAGCTGAAAGGAACATGGTAGACATAAGGAAGTATTACTTCACAGAATGAGTGGTGCATGAGCAGAATCAACTTCCTAAAGATGTAATAGGATTAAAAACATAAAAGGACTTCAATAATGCATTGAGCAGAAGTAACATACTTTTAAGATGGCTGCAAAAATAAATAAATAAATAAATGTATTTATTGACATTTGATTACTGGGAAAGCCTGACTGGGTAGGTGCTCATTTTCAGGGGTGACCCTAGGAGAAAGGCTCCAGAGTATTACAAAAACATTTTAAGAACAATAACTTTACAATTTTCAAAAATAATACAAAAAATCTACAGTTTAAATAATTATAAAAAATTAGACATAATCTAAAAACATTGGTAGCTATGTTAAGAAATGTTTTGTTGAGGATCCAGGTGGTGGCAAGAGTCATGAAGACATGAGCCCCTCCTTTTAAGACTAAAACCTGCTGCCTGGAGTGCTGAAGTTTCCCTTCACACACACACAGACACGTTAGTCATCAGACCACATACTCCTGTTGTAAATTTCTAAATCAACCACTGCTTTTAAATTGAATCTGTTACTTTGCAGTTTACTTGTTTATTCATTAACCAGGTGAGTTGGCTGGTCCACGTTTATCAGTCATAAACTGGGCCAAGGCCCAAAGATCACAAACAAATTTAAGTTAATACATGCACAAAATCAATTAATATGTATCAGCATGATATAATTACTACAGCCCCACATAACTCCCTCCCGTGTGGTGCAGAGAAATAAGGTCACTACCATAGTAACAATTACAGAATATCATATGGTTTCAGTAGCATGTTTCAGATGAAAAAGCCCACTCACTGATGAGGACCACTTACCAGAGGGCAGTTAACCATTATCCATAACACAACTGCATTTGTACACAGCTGCCAAACATTGCAGAAGTCTTAATCATAAGCAAGTTTAACCACTAGGTAAATCAGTAGACTTGCTAGAACAAGCCCTTATTATTGGCCTTAACATTCTGTTTCTTTAGAATTTCTCTTTTCCATTACATGTTCCTTCCTCTCCATGCCATTTCCTCCTTAGTATTCTGTTTGCCATGCTGAAGTAGCAGTCCATTAAACCACTGCATCACAAACCAGACAAACTGGGTTTGAATCTTTTTGTAAACGTGTCTGTGAATAAATAACATTTTACTCAATTTGTTTTTCTTGAAGAAACAGCATAGAAATGTATGCACTACAACAATATCTCTGGTTACAACTCTTTATCTCTCACACTGTTCATTTTTTTCTTTTCCCATTAAAAATTAGCCCCCCTACACAGACACAAACACACTTATTTGCAAGAAAATAAATCAGAAAAAATATCTGTGTAACAGAAGCAGCTAACTTCCACTTCTCTTTACTATTGTCATTCCTCTTGTCACACTTTTATGGTGTGTGTGTGTGTGTGTGTGTGTGTGTGTGTGTGTGTGTGTGTGTGTGTGTGTGTGTGTGTGTGTGTGTGTGTGTGTGTGCACTTGCATGCATGCATGTACTGTCTGCCTCTTTTCCTCTGTCTGTTTTTATACTATCAGCCCTTTGGCTTTGTGAACAGCTCTTGTCTCCTACATCCTGTTTTCTGCTCTTTCTGTTTTTCTTTGCCACTGTCTGATTCTCACCCCTATATGATGGGAACACTGTACCAAGATTGCTTGTCAGGAGAGGGAGATCTATGTAAACTAAAATAAGAATATTTAATTATGCAATTACATACCTACATTTAATTATGCAGTTAAAAAACTTAGAAGGAATTTTTGGGTGTACAACAGGCCTGACTACAGTATAATGTTCCACCTCTCTCAGTTTCTTTTCCATCCTCCCCCTTTTGTTTACATTTCTCATTGTTATCTCTAGCTGTTCCCTTCACCTTGCTGACTTATACACTATGTTTATATCCCTCTCACTGCTTCAGTAGGTCTTTTTCTGTCTGTCCTCTCTTCATGTGTGCTTACAAACCCCTCCCCTGACCTCCAACATCTCTCTTTAATTTGTTTCCATATTTTTTCACTATTTAGCTGCCTGCCTTTGTGTCTGTCATGCCTCTGGTTCTTTTTCTTTTCTTTGTCTGCTGGTAGCAGTATGCACCACATGTTCCATGCCAGAGATTATGTTCCTCTGTCCATCTGCTGCTTACTCCCTCCCTCTTCTCCGATTTCTCTCTCTTCCTCTCCTCCCCCAATGCCATCTGGTTATAGTTTGATAGATGGACTCTCTTTGTTACTGGTCTTCCACGGCCGATTTTCTCATCTGTATCTCTCTCCCTGTGTTTCTCCTGAACCTTTCTGTGGCATGCAACTTACTCAGTCATCGTTTTACATTCCCTTCCCCCTTGCTCTTCCCAGCTGCTCATTATGCTGCCTGTTTTTGCCTCCCTACTGCCCCTAGAGGCTGCACACTCAAGTCCTTTACTATACTGGTAAAGTTCCATGATGTAAGCTATACCCAGAGATAGGTCCCTATACAGCACAGAGTCCTCATTTGGGTAGGAACTGTGTGATCTTTCCCCTATAGGCAGGCAAATGCACAAAGATAATGGGAGGAGGACAGTTGGGGGGGCACATATTGCGGCATCAGCTGTCTTTGTCAAGGGCAAATCATCCAAAGAAAGACAATACCCAATCATGACAAAAATAGGCCTGTCCTTCACACAGGCAGAAGAGCTCTGTTTGCTTGTATATTTCCTAATCCACCCCACAGGACATATACACAGTTCTCAACAATATACCCCAAATCTGGCAGTCATTCTGCTGCTCTTGGACTGAACAGGTTGGAAAAGCTGTGTTTGTGCAGAGGTGTGGTGTTTTGCATGCTACAGGCTTGTCACATGGATGTGTCAATCTTTTGTGTGAGCATAGCAAAGCCTTTTGTATTCATTGGGAGGGTGACAGCAGGCAGAGCGCAGTGTAGTTTTCCTTACCAGCTGCTCCTGTAGGGTGCTGTTTCAATGTGGGAGTGACCTTCTTTGCAGTGAGATGACCTCTTATTCTCTAAACATAGAGCTGCAGTGTTAGCAGGGTATTATAAAGCCATTCTTTCTCAGTGCTCTGTCATCCCACCCCAGATCTGTGCTTAAAGAATTATCTTGTAGTTGTGATTTGAAGCACTGGAGCTCTTTGTGCATTCATTGGGTAAAATACACTCTAGACTCCGCACAGTAAATAGCTCACTTGTCCAAAAACTGTCCTGAGCTGTGCCACAGCTGGCACAAAAAGGTGAACACCCTTTTCCTGAGCTCAGAAAGGCTGAAGACTTTTGTCTGAAGAGTCATGTCCACATGGAGAAATTCAAAGTAAACAATTATTCATGCACAGCTTGCCTAATATACCCCAACAATTACTTTTTTGAGGAAGTGAGCGACAGAAAGAGATATCAAAATCCTCTGCTGATCCTTTGTGATCTATAAAAGGCCCGCTGTACACAGTAAAGGCCTCTCCACAGCATTTTTCAACAAAATATCTTTACTGTGGATGACCCATTTTTTTTTCCTTAGGAGAAAAGATAGTTTCCTTGATTACGAAAATGATCTACTTTGTATCATAATGAGCACTAAAGGTCTCCTGCTTATGTCTGCATTATTGTGTCACTATCACGATCTATAGGGTAGGGTCCACATCAGAGCTGGTGTGAGACAATTTATTTATTTAAGTTTGTTAACTGGGAGAATGAGCTGAATGCTTTACAATTATTTAAATACACATACAGCAGCAGTAAAAATTCAGCTATATGTTACAGAGGTTATGCATAACAATTACATATTGTAAAAGCAAAAAAAAAAACAATTACATATTGTACACACAACGAAGACACACAATGGTAATGCATTTAATAAGAGTTATACCACGGCCAATGTTTCAGTGGTCAACTTCTCTAGGAAGACACAGAATGGCATTTGAAAGGTCTAAAATGGGTCTCTATGGCCATTCCTTTCTGAGCACCAGAAACAGCCTTAAGACCTTTCCTGTTTTTTCCTCTCCATAGACAGATTCTGTTACCCCTACAACTAGTCTTTTGGCACAGGAGGGATACCTGCCAACTTTGCTTTCTTTCTGATCTGTAGTTTGTAATTCTAAGAAACAATTTATAACACACACATTTGCTCTTTGTAAGGCTTTCCTGATGTCTTAAGCTATGGGTGACCCTTCCTGCTATCTTTAAAACTGGGTGTGGGGAAGGGGTGTTGGTCTGGTTTGGGGGATGGGGCTGCTCCTTACTGGTAGAAAACCCCTGTGCCCCTCCCCACTATACTTTGTGTGAATTTCCTGCCACTTTTCTTCTATCTCCTGTTTTGACCTTTTGCTGGTGTACTTCCCCTTACCTGTGATAACAAAGACCAGGCTTGGATTGGTAGTTCCTATCTTTCTTGACAAAGGGGAGAGAAAAAGCTGTTTTTTGACCCTTTACTTTGTTTTCCTAAAGACTTTAGTAGTGGCATTCCCAAAGAGCAGTTCTTTGTCCATTTGTGCATTATGAAACTGTAAACATCTGGCAGTTGGTGCAGAGGATTAAGGTTAGGAGCTGTAGTTCCTGTGGTACAGGGTTTGATTCCCTCAGCCCTCATTTGTCTAGTGAGTAACTTGGACCAAATCAATTAATGAGGCATTGTTCCTGGACTGACCCTGGGAAGAGTGAGTGTGGATCCAGTAGGCCTACCTGGTTAACAAATGGGAATTGTTATTAATTTTACATCTTATGACAGGGGTTTGGGCATCTATTGTGGTGCGCAGTATCCTCAAGATAGGAGAACACGGATCACAAACTGCACGCCGTGGCAGGGCTAGCCACTCAATGGTGTAAAATATGGCTCTAGGTGATTCGGTCATGTTGACTGTCTCCAAAAAAATGGGCATGGGTAGTTACCGGTGATAAGTGGGTTGAGGACCCGGCCTACTCTCTGACCCACGCCAGGGACCCATGCTAATGGTGGGAGGGGTATATGTGCCCCTACTGGCCAGTGTGTGCCCGCCATAAAAGCCCAGCAGCCCTGGATCAATAGTCTACTGGCTGACCGGTGTCTAGTTGCCCAGCCTGGGTTACCTGGGATAGCTCTGTTGAGTGAAAGCTGGACATAAAACTAACCAACCTGCCAAACATGAACTAAGAATTGATACGCTTAATATAGGTTCAAGTGGATGACATGATGATACGGAGGAGGCTGGACATCCTATGCAAGAGACAAGATGGAAGGGCAGTGCAACAAAGCCACTTGGCTTGGGATCCAGACTCTACTACTCAGGTGGTGGACAGGCTAGAAATGGTGTAGGAATTGTGGTGAGACAGAGGCTTCAGAAGTCAGTGAGGGATATCATCAGAATTAATGACAGACTTATGGCAATCAGACTCCAGTGTAATGATAGGACAGTATTCATAATCTCAGCCTATGCCCCACAGCAGGGTTGTGATAGTGAGGAAAAGAGTGCATTCAGACAGCAGTTGCAGAATCTACTAGATAAAGCAGGACAACATGAATTGGTGTTGATAATGGGTGACTTAAATGCACATATCGGGACAGACAGAACAGGATATGAGGACTGCCTGGGTCCACATGGGTGGAGCAATAGGAATAAAGAAGGAGAAGCCATTCTAGACTTTTGTCAGGCAAATGGCTTGATAGTAGCCAACACATGGTTCAGAAAGAGAGACAGTCACAAGATCACATACAAGAGTAGCCAACATGCAACTCAGGTAGACTTCCTCCTAGTAAGGAAAAGGCACTGGGGTAGAATCCATGATTGCAAAGTCATCCCCAGTGAAACAGTCGGTTCACAGCATAAACCAGTAGTTGCCACAATCAGCTGCAAGCAGTGGTCAGAGAAGGCTCTAAGCTCAACAGAGACCAGGCTGAAGACCTGGAAGTTGACTGGAGAGAAAGTACAGCAGTTCAAGGAATTACTCAGGGCTCCAGAACCCCAAGAAGAGGAGGAAATAGGTGGAGTTGAAGAAGAGTGGCAGTGCCTAAAAACAGCATGTGTTAGGACTACAGAAAAGATATGTGGTCGAGCCAGGTATGGAAATAAAGTATGTAAGGAAAGCTGGTGGTGGAATGCAGAAGTGCAGGAAGTAATCAAAAGAAACAAGGAGTGCAGGAAGAAGTGGGAGATTGAAAAGACTGACCAAGCTAGGAAGGACTACTGGTTGGCTAACAAAGAAACTAAGAAAGAAGTTGCAATAGCAAAGAATAGGGCATCAGAGGCACTATATCAGCTTCTGGAAAGTGACTCAGTAAGGGGCACAAAGAAACTATACCAGGTTGCAAGGCAAAGACAGAAAGATAAAGAAGATAGTCAGACACCCTACATAAGGGATTCCAGCAACAACCTACTTACCAGCCCACAGGACATCAAAGGCAGATGGAAGGAGTATTTCCAGCAGCTTCTGAATGAAGAAAACCCCACTGAAGCGGTACTGCCCCAGAAACAGCCTACAATGAGAGTAGAAGAGGAGCCCAGCTTAGAAGAAGTAAGAGCAGCACTAAGGAAAATGAAGTCAGGGAAAGCAGCAGGCTCAGATGAGGTCACAGCAGATATGATAAAGATGCTGGGTGATCTAGGGGAGAAATGGTTCCTGAGGGTACTAATTGCAGTGTGGAGAGAAAGGTGTATTCCAGATGACTGGAGAATAAGCATACTCATGCCAGTGTACAAGAACAAAGGGGACATCCACAACTGTGGACAGTACAGAGGCATCAAACTCCTACCACATTGCATGAAAGTTCTGGAGAGGGTGATTGATAAACGGATACGCAGAATAGTAGAATGTAAGATGGGAGATGAACAGTTCGGATTCAGATCAGGATGCAGCACAATTGACCCGATGTTTGCATTGAGACAGATACTTGAGAAGAAACTAGAGAAGAGGAGAGAGTCAAACTGGGCTTTCCTAGACTTGGAGAAAGCATATGACAAGGTCCCAAAAAAGCTGATCTGGGCAGTACTGCGGTGGTTTGAAGTCCCAGAAACATTGGTAGAATTAGTACAGACTATGTACAAGGACCCAGTGACTCAAGTACGAACAGTGTTTGGCCTCACTGAGGGGTTCCCAGTGGGAGTGGGTGTACACCAGGGTTCAGCTCTGAGCCCACTGCTGTTCATACTGGTAATGGACTACATCAGCAAACAGGTTGGAGGAGTCAGAGCAACAAAGCTGCTGTATGCAGACGATGTGGCAGTACAGGCAGACTTTGATCTAGAACTTCAGCAAAGGATAGGAGAATGGAATGCAAATCTGAATGCACATGGGATGAAACTAAGCACAGATAAGACAGTGGTAATGGCAGCAGATTGGGGAAATCAAAAGAAGCTGAGAATAGAGATAGATGGGAAGATAGTGGAACAGGTAAACAGCTTCAAGTATCTGGGAGGGGTGGTTGAGGAGAAGGGTAGTCTGAATGAAGAGGTCAAAGCTAGAATCAGAGGGGCTGCAGCCAAATGGCATAGAGTATCAGGTGTAGTATATGACAGAAGAATGCCAAAGAAGCTGAAAAGTAAGGTGTACAAGACAGTGGTGTGACCAGTACTACTGTATGGTACAGAAACCTGGGCAGTAAAGGCAGAACAGTTGAAGAAGCTAGATGTGATGGAAATGAAGTGCCTGAGAAAGGTGGTAGGATGCACACTGCGGGACAGGCGAAGAAATGAGGACATAAGAGCAGAAGCCAAAGTAGCTCCAATTGCAGAAAAGATCAAAGAAAACAGATTACGATGGTATGGGCACGTGTAGAAAAGCGGAAGACAATCTGGTAAGGGAGATTTGGGACAGACAGGAAGAATGTAAGAGGAAGCGAGGGCGTCCAGCAAAGAGGTGGATGGATTGTGTGAAAGAAGATCTGTGACAGTCAGGCATGAGTGTTGAAGAAGGCAGGAGAGTGGCACTGAATCGAGAGAGTTGGTGACAGTTAATACGATACCCCGACCCCATGAAATGGGAAAAAGGGGATGATGATGATGATGATGATGACAGGGGTTGCAGCCTCAGACATGTATGACTTATTTTGAATAAACTTATATCTGCTCCTCTGGATCTGCAGCTATCATATCATACTCACACTTAAAGTGTCTGGCTGCCTGATAAACCACCTGTATAAGCTCTAGCAATTTCACCCACAGGAACCAGTCAAACACCTGCCCAGTCTTCATCATCATCTAAGCTAAGACAGCAATTTGGCATCTGGTCATATGTGTCTGACAGTTTATGGCCCTGAAGTCCACATGGCAGCCATGTATACTATCATCCCATACCAGCCTTACTTTGATTTCCTTGTCATTTGGGAGGGTACTGGTGGCAGAAATAAAATGAGACCCTTTTCTAGGTCCATAGACTTGATTGCTGTATCCACCATATGCTTATTAGAGAAACTTGTTGGACTCCTGTCCCTTATAAAACCTGTCAAACTTCTTCATGGCAGGGGGCTGGAAGTTTGGGTTCCTAGAGAGTGCCACCATAAAATCATCTTCAGATTCCCCCAAAGACAGGAGAAATGAACACAGGTTTAGTGGCATCCATTCCAAACAAATCAAAGAACCTTTCTGGGAATTTGATGCTTCCTTATCTTCTCTTTGAAGTTCTGTTTCATTCTATGAAGAGTGTCTCCAAATGAGATTTTCTCTGTGGGTGGGACAGAGTTAATGATGTATTCTGTGCTATGATCATATCCTAAAAGGGAGTACATTTGGGAAGAAAAAGACACTTCCTCCTATTCACCCAGAGGAGTTACTTTCTGCCTTCTCAGGAAGGGCCTTCCTCTTCTTCTTACCAGAGGAAACTCCAGACACAGAGGGACTACAGCCTGCCTGCAAGTTCTGTAAGTCACGAAAGAAAATCTCAGTCAAAGAGATCAACAATTCATGGATAGCCTAGGAAAAGAAGAGTGGAAAACACCCATCAGGGGTCTGGCTCATAGAAAACTGCAGGTAATCTGAGGCAGTGATGTTTCTCACTTCCAGGGTTAATTTAGCTGGCATGTCCACCTTGGAAGTCCAGATCTATGAAAGGGGTTCTTAGACTTCTATCTCATGATCTTCTACATTCTCCATTACTAAGACAACCAATTGCCCATTCTCCCCTTCTGTGATAATAAAGCAAGTTTTGACCATGGGTATCCAGAATAAGATGTCTGCCCAAGTACAGGACTCTGGTCATAGGCTCTGCAAGGCATGCTTACTTCCTTTAGAGTGACAGTCTCCAAAGGGACTTCATTAGAGGTAATTGGGGAGTGAGACATACAGTTCAGAGCTTTGACAATGCCTCATCATGTTCTACAGCCTCAAACTGCAAAGGGATGTCAGAGTCATACCATTTACATTGTTTTTCACATTTTTTGATAATTTCTTTATTATTGGGGGGTGTCAGAGATCAAGGACAAACTTGAGGATGCTGTGGTTGATCAGCTGTAGACCTAAAGCTTCTTCTGAGTTGGGAAGTTTTGCAAGAGAATGCTACCTATTTCTCAAAGTTTGAGAGTGAATCCTGACAGACCCTGGAGTACTTTACACTATACTCTGGGCCTAAACAAAAAATACAGTAGGTATGGAAGTCTTTGTGAGGAATCTTTGTAATACAAGAACATTTGCATTTCATAGCCCTTGATATAACCAGGCATCAGAATGAACAGACATAATAAACCTGCCTAAAATTTACAATCAAAAACAGTAAAATATACAAAAAAAAGAAAACACTAGAGGAATACTTTTCAGGTCTGAGTTTGAAATCAGGGACATATCCTCCATGCTGTCAGACTAAGACTGTTAAGAGAGGGGTGTGCTATGGTGCCCCTGAACTGGGCCAGTAGGATGCAATACACTGTGAAAGTCTGTGTATCTCCTTTGAGATACAGAGAGTGTTAATTGCCTATATTTGCTTACAAGGGAATCTTGAGAAGAACCTTCTGACATGGCAGTTCAGAGAGGTAGTAAATAGATCTAATGTAATATCATTGTGTAAAGTATCTAAAGGTCCCTGGATCCAGTGTCCATCCATGGGGACTGGCTGTAGAGCTGCTCAGTCTGCTAGGCCATTCTGCTCTGAGAAGATGTATACTGTTTGGAGGAAAATATTCCAATATCAGCATAGCTAGCCTGCATAGCTGATATGACTGTGTACCTCCCTACCTGTTGATGTACATCACTGTTGGGTTGTTTGGCACCACCGTGAGCATGCCCAGCTTCCCAA
Organism: Protopterus annectens; assembly: GCF_019279795.1. NCBI lineage: Eukaryota > Metazoa > Chordata > Ceratodontiformes > Protopteridae > Protopterus > Protopterus annectens. The sequence continues at coordinate 46,832,434 of NC_056741.1, forward strand.
CATCTTTGCAAACTTGTAGAGCATAAATCAGAGCCAACACCTTCACACTGATGTGATGATTCCGGGATTTGTGCTCCCAGTTCTCATGAATTCTGCCCTGTGTGTATGCCTTATTCCAGGTCTTACTCCATGGTTAGGGTATGCGTGCCCTAGGTTGAGGGGAAAACAGTCCCTTCTAAATTTTGTGTGATTTTCAGTGCCCATCCGTGAAACTCCCTGTGGACCAAAGACATCAAAGGTAGTGTTAGAGATTATGAATATAAGGCTGAAATTAATTCTGTTGTAAATGTGCTGAAAGATAAACACCACACCAAACAGTTAAAGTTCTGAATTTTAAAAAGGAATAAAATTACAGATGGTGTTAGTCAAACAGTTTTTGTAAAATTAATGGCAGGGCAGTTAAATAAATAAATAAAAAAACACTGAAATCCATGTAAGCTAATTATAAAATAATGGTCAGGATTCACAAAACCTCCATGTAAGAGTTAACAAGTCTTACACGGAGGCTGCAGTTAAACGGTGTGATGTCAGCATGCCATGCATATTCATGAGGGCATGCTGAATCACACCCTAGACTAACATGGTCCGTGTAGGAAAGTAGGGGGTGTGTCCGCACGGCAAGTCCTGCAAAGGGACACACCCCAGAAGAGTCACAGTCCTGAAAGGAAACTCCCACGAGCGAGTCTGCGGAAATGTCAAGAAACACAACAGCACACATGCCCCCACAGACTATAAACCCAAGTGTAATGTAAAACGTAAAAATCAACAGTTTAATTTTTTTTTATAATATCAAAAATGTTTGCCCGTAATTGCGCTCGTTTGCGTGGGTGTGCCCTTCGCTCAGCCACAGTTAGCAGTCATTGGAAAAGCATATAAGATCTAAATAAGCAAATTAAGCCAAGTAGCAATAGTGTAGCGGTAGAGACGTCGGCCAAAGAGGAGGTAGTCACGGTTCGAGCCCCAACAACATCATTTTCTATTTTTAGTGAAATAAGCATGAAACAATCCCCTGACATATATGTATATATATATATATATATATATATATATATATATATATATATATATATATATATATATATATATAAAACTATAATTTAAGTAAAATGTAATGAAATGGGCAATGTATTTTTGAAGAAATCTGAAACAATAAAAAAATAAAATTTTATAAGTGCCCATAGCTGAGCAGCGCTCTAACAAGCTGAGTATGACTGCCCGCAGGTGAACAGTGGTTTAACAGGTGTAATATGAGTGCCTGGAGTTGAGCAGTGCTTTAACACACTGAACCTGTATGCCTGTTGTTGAGCAACATTTTTCACAGCGTAATATGCGTGCTTATAGGCAAATTACGCGTAAACCAGCGTAACCCGTTTACGCGGAGCTGCGCAGCATGCCAACCGGCTTACCGGCGGGCAACATTGAGCAAGCTGTATCAAAGCCGCCTTTACACAGACACACCTCCTAGCCTGTCTAGACAGTAGTAAAATAAAAAAAAAGCAATGCCCAGGCTCAAACCCAGGATACTGTGCATCATAGTCAAAGTACTGAACCACTAAACCATGACAGTTGTACTGAGAAATGCAGTATTAGCATATATATAGGAATGAATGGAAATAGAAGCATGACAAAGCAGGTTTTTTTAAGCTGATACATTTCCAACATGGCCAATCACAGATAAGTGCGGGAAAAACGGCATATATAAGCCCCATAGGCGGGAATACACAGCATAACTGATTGTGGAACCTATTTGTAGTCAGGATGGCAGGTGTAGGAGAGGGCAGTCGCTTCCGAGCACAGAGGTGGGGTGTTGAGGAGTCCAAATATATGATTTGGCTCCTAGTCCACGATCATGAGGCTCAACTCATGCAGGGCCAGGTTCTGTGGGGTGCGTACAAGGCAGAGGCGTGGAACCGGTTGGGACATGATCTCACCAGTGCCACAGGCATTCCAAGGACTGGTGAACAGGTCCGTCACCACCATGCAGACCTGAAGAGACGAAAGCAGGACCAACTGAACCGTTGGATCCAGGAGGCCCGGCAAATGCCCAACGCCCCACTACTGAGTAAGTATCCATATAATTGCGTATGTAAGAAATTATCCTACCTGATATTATGGAGGTGTATGTTCCAATATTACTTCATTTATATTACAGCTGCAGGTGTGCGTTCCGCGAATCGGCGAGCCTATGGTGATAGGCTGGTGCGGTTGCGCCACCAGGCAGGTTAGTAATTATTTTTCTGTAATTGTTATACAATATAAGTGAGACAGCTTGTAAAAGAGTTCAGTGTAGTTACATATTAATAAAGTTCAAGTAACACTAGAAGAAAGATTCTGCTAGTACTGTATGATTAGATAAGTGATGCAGCCTGTAATCCAGAAATAAAAATTAAACAAGTCTGAAATAGAGATTTTCCACCTGTATTGTAATATCAGATAACCTGCTTCAGCCTGAAAATTAGTGGTAAACAAGCTAAAGACAATAGACATGTGTCAAATACATCCCCTTTTAAAATCTGCCATATGAAACAAGTGAGTATGTTGGATAGGATTGTTGTAATCAAGTAAGACATGTTAATAATGCCTAGAATTAAGTACCATCTTGAATTGTAAAAATAAAACAAGTGAGAGTGTGAAAAAGAGGTATGAATCCACCAAGAAAGCTGTAATAACTCTTGAATAAAGTTATACTGCAGTCAGTACATAATTAAATGAATGAGACAGCCACAACCAAACAGTGAAATGTTTGTAATAAAGTACTGAAGCTGGAATGTGTCTGTCCCACAATTTGGATATGTTGCTGTACCCTTGCAATATGGAGATAGTATGGTTGTATGAAATAATGAACAACCACAGTTGTCTAGAGCCATATAAATCAAATGTAGCAGGATGCTGTACCTGAACACAGCCAGATATGAACGTGTATGAATAAAAATGCAATGTATATTAATGTAGCAGTAACATTCCCATCACCAACATTCCTAAGGTTACATATAGGAAACTGATCTAAGACCTGTAGGGTATATATATCTGCAGCTACTAGAAATGTACAGCATATGTATAGGTAGTTGAAGTTGTTAATGAAATATTTCTTCACCCTATCCTATATTCACAAATAATGCCATTCCACACCAAACTGGGTATGTGTATTCACAATTAATTCCTATGGACATTTGTCCTGTTGGTTCATACATATTTGCATGTACGTTGATGCATGTGCCCTGTTCACATATCCAAACCTGATGGCCTGTTGCCATCAATCAACCCTGCATGCTGTTGGATTGTGTACTGTTGTTTAAAATATGCATGTGTTATGCTTGCTGTTCAATGTTTGGAATTCATGAGTGTTTGGTTAATGGGAATACTGATGCATGCTGTTACAACTAATTTTGAATGGTATTGTTTGTTACTAACCCAAAATGTCATAAAATATTGCTAAACATAGGACAACAGGGAAGGCGGGTTCCAGTGGACCCACATCTCCCACCTCAGCTGGTGAGTGCACCTGGCACTAGTGCCCAGGCCGGAACCTCCTCCGGTGGCCCTGTACCACCTTCGGGTGGAAGCTCTGCAGGGGATGGGGCTCGTCCCCCCTCTGCAAGCATGGCCAGAGGAGAAAGTCCACTCACCCTCCAAAGTGTCCGGTCTGTGGTGCGTAGCGAGATCAGGCATTCTGTGCTTGAACCCCTACGCCAGCTTGAGGCACGGGTAGCACAACTCACGGGTGTGCCTGCTGCCCATCCTACACAGCCCCCAGCACAGCCCTGTCCTGGGCAGTGAAGGCACAGTGGCAACTGCCCATGGGGGGGGATCTCAGTTCCACTGTTGCCATCTGTGGGCTCATGGGCTTGCAATATCCAAACATCCATCCCCATCAATTGTGTTTCCCCCCCACATGTGTCATACTCCGCCCCTGTATGCGTCTTGTTTGTCTTATCTGTTAACCTCTCCTACCTACCTCCCCAAATATACCTACTTCCTGTACCTCACATTCCACTCTCACCTGAAAAAAAAATAAAAAAAGAGCACTCTGTTCCCACAAAAAAATTATGCCCCATACATAGCTGCCCATTTTGCAGACATGTCTGCTGGACATGTGAACTAGTAATTACAATTGGCTGTACAACATATTTTGTTGTCCTCACCCCTCTCTCAGGGGTGTAAGATTTCAAATTTCACACCAAATTACACACATATGCACAGCTGTTGCTGATAAAGAAATGGGCAGCTATGGGCCTTTCCTACATCCTTCCTGCATATCCCGAGCTTGTTTTCCTACTGTCCTAACCTCTTTGTGCCCCCTTTTTCACCACTTTCCTATCTCCCCATTTTCTTTTCTTTCAAAGAAATTAGCGCAGGTGTGCGCAAGAATAAGCACTTTTAAGCAGTTGTAAGTGGGTGTGCGCTTGTGTGCGCTTAGTTAAGCATGTGTGTGTGAAGATAAGTGCCACTGCGCATGCGTGAGCTCTGCGCAAACCAGCGCTAACCCGCTTACAACTGCTTAAAAGTGCCTTAGTCACTCTGAATGACAAGGCCTGTAGTTTGCTCAGCAGCAAAATAAAATTCCTAGATCAGTCTCGAACCCAGGACCTTGGAAACACTAGTCAGCATAACTGACCACTAAGCCATGACTGATATACAAGAACTTTGTGCTGAAAGCAATATATCATGAAATAGTAGGACTGAATGTAAAGGGAATATAGGAAGGCTATTACACAAAGCTTTTCTTGTATCTTTACTGGCAATTCTTGTGGATTTGCATTACATTAGTGTGAGAAGAGAAACAGCCATGCTAGTAGGTAGCTAGTAGATAATAATGTGACAGTAGCATCTTGCAAACCACACACACTATCAGAGCAGGATAAACACCGCCATATTTGAATAGGTAAGAGGCCAGACCTCGCAACTGTGACTGATTTACAGGGATGTTCCTGATTGTGTCAAGCCCCACACCTTGGCCTTACCAGACTGCATGCAGTACCACCAAACCACACCAAACATATAAGGAATTGCTGCTGAGAGAAATATATCAAGCATTACAAGGAGTGAATGTAAATGGAAAATAGGAAAGCCATAGTAACAAATTCCAGTAAAGACACCTAGCAGGCCTTCAATGAGTGAATGTAAAGGTTAAATAGTGAAGCCATAGCAACAACTTGCAAGAGCCACTGCTGTATACCAGTTAATCCACAAGTCCCACAGGAAAGCACATACTCCCATTTAAACAGTATTAGTATTATTAGGTGTCAGTTATCATACACACTGAGAAGAATGAACTGGAAGAAGCAACAGTCAGGTTTCAGTACAACATGCATTTCAGTGCCTACAACACAGCCTTAAATATGAGAGACATACCAACCTTTACACTCACAGAACAGTGTCCACAGCATACCAGCATGGTCCCCACCTTGAAAATCTGAAAGGGCTACACCTACCTAACCTAACATTTTATAGCACTGTCCTGAAATCACAGTGAGAACTGCAATTACCACACAGCAGACTGCATGCAATTAGTAAATGCTGGCTAACAATTGGTGCAGAGGCCATCACATGCACATGTGCAGATACCTACAAAAGCAGCCTGTACTCCCAGTCCACACATGCGATAGTTTCATTGCAACAGCTGGAGGGAGAGAGAGAGAGAGAGAGAGAGAGAGAGAGAGAGAGAGAGAGAGAGAGAGAGAGACCAAAAAAATAAATAAATAAAAATAAAAAAACATCAAGCCAACCATCAGCAAGCCAACCATCAGCAGGCCAGCCAGCAGCAAGCCATCCCAAACAGCAGTCAGAAACAAAGGTAATGTAAACTACATAATCTAATAATCTACATACTGTGAACCCTCCATATGTGTTAGCAGTCTGTATCTATATATATATGAAGATTTGCATAGGACAGGGGACATACTGCAACTGTTAGTGAAGGCTGGACATACATATGTAGTTGAAGGTTGCTATGTGCACATATCAATGTAGGTTGTAGTACAACGTACAATGTAGGTTGTGCAGTAATAGATGTTTAGCAGTATGTTAGTGTGTGTATTCGTATGTGTAAATAAAAAAAAATATATATATATGTATATGTATATTTATATATGTATATATATATATATATATATATATATATATATATTATGCATATATGTGTACATAGATAGAGAGGGATGTATAAATAGATAGACATATATAGATAGATAGATAGAATATGTATATACATATATATGTAATAGACACATACATATATAGATGTATATAGATACATACACATATACAGACAGATATGAATGTCTTGAGATATGTATGTATATGAATATATCTCTCTCATTCTTTATATATATATATATATATATATATATATATATATATATATATATATATATGTATATACTGAGAGAGGCACATGTGTGCAGATGTATTGCAACAGGTGCCTGGTGACAAAGGCATGGACTGAACACCAGTGTGGATACTGGAGTACCATACCCCATTCCAAAACACTTTCACCACTAACCACCGCATAGGTGGTTGCCTGCCTACTACTGGATGTGTCAGAAGGGAACATGGGAGACAAGTGTACAATAGCCTCCCCTTTGATATTCACAGTGGCACACTAGTCTTGTAATCCGTGTACATGGTACGTGTCAGCACAAATGGTGTGTCAGCTAGGGAAATGTAGGTCACTGTTCCCCTCTACACCTCACAATGTCCTACACGGTATGTACCTCCCATGACAACTACAGAAAGGGAGAAGGACACAGTCATACCTAACAAACAGTGATAATGCCCTCAAACACATTACCTATGCAGAGTGACTGACAAAACCACAGATAGAGTGCCTTTCATACTACCTACACAGAGGTTACCACTGCTGGATATACATAGTTAAGTCACACCCATAACAGTTGTCCAACAACCATGGTAACACCTCACAATATCTCCAGCCTAAATGACCTATGTCTGTCATCCTTGGCACCGCAGTAAAGAGCACATGGTGGAGGTACAGGTTCCTACCCACAAATAAGCCATACCCTGGTGTAAACCACCCAGCATTAAGAAGCAAGGCTCCTCATTAGTAGATGTCAGACATACACCTGTTGAATGTTATGCAGATAGGTAATATGCCATATGAGTCACCCTGTGTAACTCTTTGTCAGGAGCAAGTACAATCACATTACATGTGTCCCAAGGGGCAGGGTAGCATAACAGTATGCTGCTGTAGGCCCAGGGCCAATAGCATACTATCTACCTATGACACAATGCACACACACATGTACTCATTGCAATACCAACTATGTGAGGTGGAATGAGTGTGTCACTGACTGTGTGCAAGGTCTGTAATGGTGTGATTGCTCAGCATGACTTTGTGTCTGTCATGGTAGTGTGTGTCCTTGGTGTGAGGCCAGAGAAAGATGTGTCAGGTATTGGGATACAAACATACTACATTGCCATATGTTGTGCTGTGGTTCCCTGTATATGACTGCGGTGTAGGTAGGGGTATGGCCGCAAAGACTAGGGTGCATTACCATTGAAATTTTAACTGTGCATTGCATGCATTGCATGGGATGACAATGTTCCCCATCCATTACCTTGATACATACCCCAAGTGTGAGGTTGTGCATTGGACCTCAAACAGTGTGCCGACTGCTGGTGTATATTAGTTTGTTGTATGGAGTGTGCCAGGCACTGTCACACAGTTGTTGACTGAGCACTGATATGTGGTCATTTACATGTGTATCCCCCGATAGACAGACAGATGCTATATATGGCAGTTCAGTAATATCACTACAGTAGAGTATTATGTGTGCCATATTACTTGCTCACATATTTTTCTTTTCCTTCCAGGGCGATGGTGCATCAGCGCAACCCCTCTTACTCAGCTGCGGAGGATGAGGAGATACACCAGAGCCTGGTGCAGGATTTTGCATCACTCTTTTCCCGGACCAGCCAGAACCAGCAGGAGAGGGCTGCACTGTGGCAAGACCTTGTCCGTCGGGTAAATGACATAGGCATGCATAACTGGACATATGAGCAGGTACGCCATCACTGCAGTGATTTAATTAGAAATGTCCATCAGCGTGTGTCTGATATCCACAGGCAACAGCTTGCCACAGGTGGTGAGGCACCTATACACCCCCCCTCACCAGACTGGAAGAGCTCCTCCTAAGTGTTGTGGCTCCAGCCCAACAACAACAACATCCACAGACGTGTGTAATGATGGAGGCTGGAGCCACCCAGCATGTGGACATGGAGCGTGCAAGTAACATGCCATATCTATAGTTGACTGTTCTCTACACTGGTAGTTTATGCATGTGTGAGATGTGTACTGTGTTTGTAGCTGTTATCCTGGAAATTATTGTGCAAGATTGATATTCTCAATATCAGCAGTAGACCTGTGAAAGTCAACTGTTGTACTACTGTACTGTATCATACTCACAGTATCAATGGCACAGTTGTGCCCACTGACAATAAATGTCTTATTTGTGCAGGTCCCTCTGGAGTAACAGCAAGGTAGCCAATCCATGCTGGTGAGTGTGTAATAACAATACTTTTAATACTAACGATAATAATAGTAATAATACCCTCAAACAGTATTGCTATGTGTTGGATTGCAGGTGTGTTTGTGTCTGTGTGTTTGTATCTCATGTACTGAGGAGTGTGCATGTGCCCATGTGTGCATATGTGCATGTGTGCATGTGCCCATGTGTGCATTTGTGCATTTGTGCATTTGTGCATGTGTGCATGTGTGCATGTGTGCATGTGTGCATTTGTGCATTTGTGCATGTGTGCATGTGTGCATGTATGCATGTGCCCATGTGTGCATTTGTGCATGTGTTCATGTGTGCATGTGCCCATGTGTGCATTTGTGCATGTGTGCATTTGTGCATGTGCCCATGTGGGCATTTGTGCATGTGTGCATGTGTGCATGTGTGCATGTGCCTGTATGCATCTGTGGTAACATCGTGTACACATTGTAAACTGTGTTTCCTGTCTTCCTCTCACAGGTTCTCGTGTTGCTCTGGTGGTGTGCAGCAGGGAACCTGAAGCCACTGCTGGGGATAGTGATAATGATGATACATGTGTAATGGCACAGGGAGGTGTGACAGGGTCTGTTGTTGGTCAGCCAATCGACAGTACACAGCAGTCAACCCCATCAATGTGCACAAACATCCTGCCAATACATCCATTGTCACCAATGTCTTTAGGTGAGGGAGAGCATACAGTGGGCATTGACCAGGGTAATGTGGTATCCGTGGCACATGCATCCCCTCACAGCAGCCATGGCCAGAGTACTGACATGATACCACACAGGCAGATGTCCAGGGGTTCTCGTGGGAGCATCCGTGGTCGTATTGCCCCTGTCAGACATGCCCACAGAGGTCTTTCAACCTCAGCTATGTTCCGGGCTGTAATGCAGGCACAGGCACATATGGAATGGTATACCAGACAGGGTCTGAGGGAGCTTAGAGGACATCACACTGCTATGAATGACACTATGCGTGACGTTGCGGCTGCCATTCGTAATTTCACAGAGGTCATTGATAGATGTTGGTGGGACACATTAGATCTGTTCCACAACTACATGTCCATGAGCCAGGGCAATGCAGGATGGTTGAGGCATCGACGTGGACGTATGCCAGCAACATCAGCAGCTGGCAGTCATCGCGGATGACAACAAACCCGCAGCCGCTCCCATAGTGCCAGTACCAGCCCCAGCAATGCTGGGTCTGTGCTGTCATCAGACCGCCCTAGGAGGCCACGTGCACGTGGCTCTGGACAGTCCCAGCAGGGACATGTGTCCAGTCATCAACCAACTGCTTCTGATGACAGTACCCAGTCTGGCTTAGTACCTGATACTGTCCGTAGCACCCCTGCCAGGCACAGGTACCATGTCCTTGGCCAGAGACAGTGATCTGTATGACCTGGCAGGTACAGTCTGTGGCTGTCCACAAACACCCGTATATGGCAGCCACGAGGTGGAACAGTATGCATGCATACACACATGCATAATGCTAACACCTAGGGCTAAAACATACACGCACACACCGCATCAACATTGCCCCATCTTGTACTGTTGTCCCTCACTAACACACACACACACATACATGTCAATTGGATGTATCAGTGGCAGACTCAGACATACCAAGTACACACCCTGTGCATATGATGAAACTGTGCCACCTCCTGCAATCTGTAACATTGATGCAGGAACAGGTTAACATGGTGCTGATGCACAGGGTGACTACAAAGAAGTGTAGTAATATTATCATATTGTTAACAGTACAGTGTAATGATATCATTGTGGGTATATCCCAGCATGCCTGATGCAGTAACAATATGATTGTCATTGTAGTTTTTTATACACCAGTGTTAATTCCAACAGTGTAATGTCTGCACATCTTGGCATTCTGGTGGTAAGGCTGAAAACACAAACTCACCTACATAGGTAGCACAGGGGAGAAGAAAATGGAAGTAATGATACTCAATGATGGACATGTAAACACAAGGCCACCTACATAGGTAGCACAGGGGAGAAGAAAATGGAAGTAATGATACTCAATGATGGACATGTAAACACAAGGCCACCTACATAGGTAGCACAGGGGAGAAGAAAATGGAAGTAATGATACCCAATGATGGACATGTAAACACAAGGCCACCTACATAGGTAGCACATGGGATAAGAAAATGGAAGTAATGATACTCAATGATGGACATGTAAACACAAGGCCACCTACATAGGTAGCACAGGGGATAAGAAAATGGAAGTAATGATACTCAATGCCAGACATGTAAACACAAGGCCACCTACATAGGTAGCACAGGGGATAAGAAAATGGAAGTAATGATACTCAATGCCGGACATGTAAACCATAAGATGCATGTAGTCCAAACTCTAGTCTGCATGGAGAATGTTGATATCTGTGCAGTAACAGAAAACAGGTTCAAGACTCCCAAGAGCACCCTAGCACTACCAGGTTACACCCCATACCATGCTTGACAACCCCAAAACACGGAACTAACTATGACAGGAGGGTGAGTCTCATTAAATGTCAAGGATTCTGTGGTGGCAGGACAGGTAGCATACATCCTACTAAGTTGGGAACTGCTGATTGAGGGCTCAGTGTCTGTTATTCTAAATGTGTGTTAGTTCTGGTTTAAGCACTTGGGCTTCAGGCCAGTTATTGTACATTAAGAAGGTTCATGGTCTGCACTCTTGTGGGAGGAGAGGCTGGACTCTGCCCTTCTGAGCTGGGAATTTCTGGTTAAAGGCTTATAGTGCCTGCATATTTGAACTGTTTCTTACTGAAATTGGTACACCTTGTTTGCTGTAGCATAGACTAGACACAGGCCTGCTGAACCTAGCTTTGTTTGTATGCTTGTTTGCTTGTTATTTCCCTGAAACGCTAATTCCACCTAAAACGCGGCTTTTCAGTGCTTCTGTGGATCCCTAGTGACATCTGCATTGCTTACTGTACTTATTTCCTTGTTTCACTTGAAAGAAAGTTACTGTTTGTCATTTTTGCATTTAAGTTATCTGTAACACATTGCATTTAAGTTACCTGGCACTTGCTCACTAAAGCAATTATATAAGTCAGCACTAAAAAATTAAAAGCACTACACCCTCACAAACTCCCCTTGAGTATCTTGTTCCCCATTGGCCCTTTTTTTTTCAATTATAAAGGAATTCCCAATACTATTCTAGCATGTCCAAAGGTCAGTTGTCAATCTCCTCTCCGGTCCAGCTGGTGAATCTGGGAATCTTGAGGCAATGTTACAACTGCCTCATGTACACGGACAACCCTCTCCTCCTTCCAACAAATTCCAACACATGTGAGAGATGCAACCATATAGCCAAACTGGAGGCTATGCTCTTTCACGTCAGTACTGGCAAAACCTGTCAGGAGGAGAAGGAAACCACACTCACTACAATTCCAGTCTCACATAGACCTACCACGACAGCAAACCAAACACATAAACACACAAAAACATACTCGGGGGCTCTGAATAAAAATCTGCCTAAGCAGCAGAGACCTCCAAAGCAGACACCCAAGCAACTGCTACCCTAAAACAAAACACATGCAACACATAGCTCACAAAGCCAGTGTGCCAAACAGTCACAGCCCTTAAGGCTAAACAACACACCTGATACACTTGTAATAGGTTACTCTATCGTCAGGCAAACTGATGCCCCGCTCACCAGGCTGAACAAGGAGAAGGTCACAGTGAGCTGCCTGTCAGGCTCTAGGATCCGCCACATAACACAAGCACTCAGGTCACTCCAAGGCAAGTACAAATATGACTCAGTCATTGTCCATGCTGGTGTGAATGACCTGAGACGTACCTCCCTGGACTACATGAAAAGAGACATAGAGGAGCTCTCTGAGCATGTGGCCCAGGCCGGTATGACCCTGACCTTGAGTAGCATCTTACCCTCACCAAGAATGATGCCACAATATGAAGACAAGATGATCAATTTCAACAATTGGCTTAAGTATTGGTGTCATTCAAAGGGGATCCAGTGTCTGTCAGCCTGGGATGACATGCTCGACAAGCCATGATGCTTCGCTAGGGATGGCTTGCACCTGTCACCCCTGGGCTTTCGGATATTGGCAAAGGCTCTTGCTTCCCCCATAGTGCCTTTTTTAGGCAAGGCTCAAAAGACAAACCCACCTCCATAGGTATCACAAGGGATAAGAAACTAAGAGTAATGCTACTCAACGCCAGAAGTCTAAACCTCAAGATGCACACACTCAAAACTCTCCTTAGCATGGAGAACATTGATATCTGTGCAGTAACAGAAACCTGGTTCAAGGCTCCCGAGAACACCCCAGCACTACCAGGTTATACCTCATACCATACTTTTCAGCCCCAAAACTTGGACCGAACCAGAAAAGGAGGGGGAGAATCAATATTCATCAAAGATACCCACACCTCCAGGTTGGTGCCACAGCACGAAGCATCAGACACTATCCATGTGCAACTAACAGTGGGTAAAACTGCCTTCCAGTTTATAGCCTGCTACAGACCTCCCTCCCAAACCCGGCCTTCCTGAGAAGACTGGAAAATATGAAGGTCTCTCCAAACACCATTATAAAGGGCGACTTCAACTACCCAAACATAGACTGGGAGCATTACTCTAGCTCCAACACCCTAGCTCAAAGGTTACTAGAATTTATAAACTCAAATGTTATGGAACAACTTGTTACCACTCCCACAAGAGGGGAAAACTTACTGGACCTGATCATCACCAACATGGGGACTCTATGCTCCAAACTAGAAGTGTATCCCTCACTGGTAAGATCAGACCATAAACTAATCTCACTGGATATTCACATCCCGACCCCACCCCCTGCCCAGAAAACCACAGTGAAAAACTTCTCTAAAGCAAATTTCACACTCCTCAAAACTGAGGTGGAATCCTTCAAAGCCCCCGGGCCTGTGAAAAATACATCCCAGACCACAAAATCCTTTATAAACACATTCTATGAACACCTTCAGGAATGCATGGATCATGCAATCCCAAATAAAACCAAGACCCAATCCTCCAAAGGCAGACATCCTGTCTGGTGGACCCCAGCCATAAACAAGCTATACAATAGAAGGAGGAAGCTACTACATGATAGAGCAAAATCCCAAAAAGGGAAAGCATCTCTGATCAGTGTTAGCAAAAAACTACGGGCACTCATAAAATCGTCTAAGGCCAGCTTCGAGAGAAAAATTGCACAGGACACTAAGGATAATCACAAGGTTTTCTTTAGTTATGTTAGGAACCTGGGTGGGAATTCCCAGATATGCTCAGAATTAGTCCAAAATGACAAAAAATACACCGAACCCACAGACATTGCCAACATCCTAGCTGACAGGTTCAGCAAACTTCTCCCTCCCCACCAAAGGGCAAATATCTATCCCAGCAGAGTGCTGCCCCCTGACATCTCAGATGCTCAGGTAAGAGCCGCCCTCTCCAAAGCAAAAAACACAGCATCAATGGGACCAGACAGTGTCCCGGGCTGCGTCCTACATGAACTCCAAGAAGAGCTAAACTCAAACATAAAACTACTGTTCAGTCTCAGCTTTACCACAGGATATGTACCCAAAGAGTGGCGTACAGCAACAGTGGTCCCTCTCCACAAAGGTGGTGCCTCAACGGATCCTGGAAACTATTGCCCCATAAGACTATCTTGGTCTGCAAAGCTATGGAAAGGATCATCATGGACCTCATAAAAAAAGATATTGGGGACCTACAGACACTGTATCCTACCCAGTTCGGCTTTGTTAAGGGCAGATCCTGCCTCTTAAACCTGGTTGATTTCTTTGAAACAGTCACCAAGGCCATTGACGAGGGAAAGGTGGTCCACACAGCCTACCTGGACCTCACAAAAGCCTTTGATACAATACCCCACTCGGGCATTATAGATAAGCTCACCAGCTTAAATATAAACCCCTATGTCACTAGATGGGTTACAAACTGGCTCAAGTACAGAACCCACATGGTTAGAATTGCTGGAGCCATGTCAGACTCCAAACCAGTTACAAGTGGCGTCCCACAAGGCTCAGTCCTGGGACCTCTCCTGTTCGGTATATATTTCTCGGAGGTACAGACCAATACGGAAGGACTGTGGCTGACCAAGTTCACAGATGACTGCAAACTGGGCGCTATAATCGACTCTCCAGCCGACACAAGCATCCTCCAAAAGGGCCTCATAGAAACAGACAAGTGTGTCAGAGCCATGGCCTCAAGCTAAATGCCAAAAAGTGTATAGTCATCTCCTTTGGCAAAAACAAAGTGCCCACAAATTACCACATAGGTGGTAAACCATTAAGTATGGAAGAAGTAATTGGGGACATGGGGACCCAAGTTGATAGCAATCTCTCCTTTGACAACCACGTGGCCAAAGTGGTTAGAAAAACATTTTATATAGCCCACCTAATCATGAAGGGATTCACATCTAGATCAGGGGAGGTCATCGTGCCTCTTTACTCATCCCTCATCAGGCCCATAATTGAGTACAATGCCCCTTTTGGGATGCACCTTACCAGACACCTGCGGCAACTGGAAAGACCCCAAAAGTACATCACCAAGAGGATCAAAGGGCTCAAACAGATGCCGTATGCTGCCCGGTTAAAGAAACTCCAGCTCTACTCAGTGGCATACCGCCTGCTCAGAGGCGATCTGTGCCTGACGTATAAAGCCATGTCCAACCCGGAATTAATGGACATGCTGCACATCAGAAAATCCAAATCCCATCGAGCCACGCATCGAGAGACTTGAACCTCAGCACTGAAATAAATAGGACATGCTGGAGGGACAGATTCATAACCCAGAGGCTCCTTCACTCTGTACTAAAATCCCAGTCCAGGTTAGGCAGAGTCCCTCATTGACTCTCTTCAAGAGGAATCTTGATGAGTGGATGGGGGATCCTAGGTTTACCCCAGGTATCACTTCTGTGTCACTGTTAGACAGAGGCACAGTATACTAACTCTCGAAAGGGCATAGCAAAATTAATTTAAAATGGGCTAAAGCCAAACACACTCTGGCTAGGCTTATAAATGCCCTAGGGCAGATAGCCTAGTATGAACCTATGCACCTATGAACCTATACCCACACCCCCAGGTTGTTGCCACAGCGTGATGCATCACAGACTATCCACGTGCAACTAACAGTGAGTTAAACTGACTTCCAGTTCATAGCCTGCTACAGACCACCCTCCTAAACCCAGGTAACCCACTTGGCCTACTTAAGAACACATGAATATATGCAGGTGTCTCCAAACAACAATATATTGGGCAGCTTCATTTACTCACACATAGACTGGGAGCATTACTGTAGCTCCAACACCCTAGGCTTAAAGGTTCCTAGAATCCATACACTCAAATGCTATGGAACAACTTGTTACCACTCCCACAAGAGGGGAAAACATGCTGCACCTGAACATCACCAACATGTGGACTCTATGCTCCAGACCAGAAGTGTATCCCTCACTGGTAAGATGACACCATAGAGTAATCTCACTGTATATTCACATACCAACCGCAGCGCCTGCACAGAAAAACACAGTGAAAAAGTTGTGTAATGCAAATTCCATGTATTCACATGAGGCAGGCTTCACACGTGGGAACTATTTAAGGTCACAGGTACATATGTCTATGTGGCACACTCATACCTCATGTGTGCATTGAAATTACTGCTATAATATATGTCATACAATATTAAGAGCAACACCCAGCACACATGGACAAACTGTGTGACAAAAACACACGTGGCATTTGTAGGATTCAAACCCCCACTTAACTATGTTATGACATTTGAGAGAGACGCATTAGCAGAGCGTGCTATTTGCATTATTGGGAGTTTTTCCTTCTCCTGCTATACTTATAGGGTGCTGACATCATCAGTGTTTAGAAAGAGGAATCCCCCCACATGGGAACTATTTAAGGTCACAGGTACATATGTCTATGTAGCACACACATACCTCATGTGTACATTGAAATTACTGCTATAATATATGTCATACAATATTAAGAGCAACACCCAACACACATGGACAAACTGTGTGACAAAAACACACATGGCATTTATAGGATTCAAACCCCTACCTAACTATGTTATGACACTTGAGAGAGACGCATTAGCAGAGCGCACTATTCGCATTACTGGGATTCTGCTATACTTATAGGGTGCTGACATCATCATTGTTTAGAAAGTGGAATGTACATCATGTAGTGTGTTCTTCTAGTTGCCAAAAGGGACATTTCTTTCAAACAGAATTGCACACACACTAACCCCCCACCCACTCACACACACACTATGCATTTGCAGGATTCAAACCCCTACCTAATTATATTATGACACTTGAGAGAGACGCATTAGCGGAGCACACTATTTGAATTACTGGGTAGCTTTTCTTCTCCTGCAGTATTTATAGGG
>NC_056741.1:46849851-46898837 GCF_019279795.1 Protopterus annectens
ACCAAAGACAGCACAGATTTCACAATTTGCTTGAAGGTGAGAGGCACCTGCAAGCAAACACAAAGGGAATGGGGGTCTTGAGGCGGAACTTGTATGCACAGGCTGAGCACTTTAAAGCTTGAGGGTTTATCAGACATTAGAAAACAATCTACACATTATCTACTACTCTGTAAATAAAAAAAAAAAAATAATATATATATATATATATATATATAAATATATATATATATATATATTATGTACATACACATATACACACACACACATATCTATATACCTTGATTGCAACAACACACACACACACAAACTGCTACAGACACCAAACTAGCACTATTAGTTAACCCTACAAAAAAAAAGTCTTTAAGAAAAACGCACAAAAAATAGCCTTAAAAACTAAAAATCACTACCTAACTATATAAACCTTAATTTACAAGACACCCTATACAAACTACTAAATACAAAGGGTAGGGGTCAAGCCAGATACAAAACTGGTAAAAAAGGATTTTATTTACAGTTATCGCAACAAGAGCTCCCAGAAACATGTCTGGATGAACAGGCGGCAAACAAGACAGTACAGTTCTGTACACTTACCATAAATGTAGATGTTCAAGTGTATTCACTGTTGCAGTCATTACATTTGGGTAATCTGCTGGCAGGTTGCCCTCAGTCGGCCTGAATTCCAAAGTCTTGTGTCCTGCGTCGGTTGCTGTCTTCTCTTCCATGACGTCAAGGGTATAAAACATGCAGCCAACGCCATTTTCTTTAGTTTTTCTTGCCCCCGATGTCAGGTGCCCCCCCAAAAAATAATATATATATATATATATATATATATATATATGTATATATATATATATATATATATATATATACACACACACACACACACACACACACACACATATATATATATATATATATATATATATATCCATAAACATGCATCAATATAAACTCTACCTTTATCTACAAGCAAATACACCACATAGGTTGTAGAAGATAGAGAAGGAAAGATAAACTGTAGAATGACAGGGGATGGCGGAGTTTGACTGCAACAGTGAATACACCTAACATCTACATTTATTATAAGTGTACACAACTGTACTATGTTCTTCGTGTTTCACTGTTGCAGTCATTACATTTGGGTAGAATCCCAAAGCTATGGTTGGGAGGCTGGAGCTAAACAGCATTAGGTGCAGCTATAAGGCCCTGCAGCACTGCAGTGGCAAAGCCTGCCATGGACTTAGAGTAGAGAGGCAAATGATAATGCTTTGTAAAGGTGTGAACAGAACTCCAAGCAGCAGCTTCTAGAATGTCTTTGGTTGGTACTCCTCTGAAAAAGGTTGCTGAAGTGGCTGCAGCTCCGGTTGAATGAGGCCTAATGCTCTTGGGAAAGTACAGTTTTGTATCTACCATAAATGTAGATGTTCGAGTGCTAATACAGCTGCAGTCATAACAGATGGTTTCTCCTGCCGTCAGGCGGGTCCTCGTAATTCCAAAGTCTAGGTCCGGCCGGTTGTTGTTGCTTTCTTCCTCACAGTGCGACAGGGGAAGACAAGACACATCCAACGCCATTTTCTTCAGTCTTTCTTGCCCCAGATGTCAGGAGCCCCCAGAAGGAAGGCAAAATATATATATATATATATATATCATGCAATGCAATATAATCAAAATCAGTAGTTGCAAGCAAATACACCATAGAAGGATAACCCAATCAGGTTGTAAGATGAGGAGTTAGCCACTAGGTCTGTACCAAGAGGGAAGGAGGGAGGGAAACCTGACTGCATTGTATTAGCACTCGAACATCTACATTTATGGTAGGTACAAAACTGTACTATGTTCATCGTGCATACAGCTGCAGTCATAACAGATGGGTAGAATCCCAAAGCTACAGGGTGGTAGGCACTAGGTGGAACTGGGAGGAGCCAGAATGCCCTGCAACACAGCAGTGGCAAAGCCTGCTCTAGTTTTGGAGTATAAAGGTAGGTGGTAGTGTTTAGTGAAGGTATGCACAGAACTCCAAGTGGCTGCCTCCAAAATATCTTTGGTAGGGACCTCTGAGGAAGGCTGCAGAGGTAGCTGTGGCCCTTGTGGAGTGGGATCTGATGCCTGTAGGTACAGATTTGCCATGAAAGGAGTAACAAAACATGCAGTGGCCTATCCATTTTGAAATTGTCTGTTTGGAAATTGGCTTCCTTGAGCTCCTACAGCATAGGACACAAAGAGTTGTTCTGATTTCTGAAAGGCTTTGTTCTGTCCAAATAGTAACGAGCTGTCTATGGATGTCCAAGGAATGTAGCAGCCTTTCCCTTTGTTTTGGATTGGGGTAAAAGGTAGGTAAGTGGCCTGATTTAAAGCTACCCTGGATACCTTAGGCATAAATGACGGGTTGGTTAGAGGGAAACCCTGTCCTGATGGAAGATGAGAAAGGGCTGCACAGCCATGAGGGCCTGTAGTTGACCCTACGAGCTGAGGTAATAGCCAGAAGGAAAGCTGTTTTCCAGGACAAATATTGCAAATCTGTTGAGCCAGCTGGTTCAACGGGAGGCAATATTAATTTTTCTAGAATGTAATTAAGATCCCAGGCTGGTATTGGTTGTTTCCTTGGGGGTCTTATATTCTTAGCCCCTCTGAGGAACTGCCTTAAGAGTGGGTGAGAGAATAAGGGTGGATCAGTGTTGTATTCTGCAGAAATGGCTGAGGCATGGATTTTGATGGAGGAAAATGAAAGTCCACTGTTCAACAGCTCAGCTAGATACTGTAATATCAGAGGCAAATTCAGTTTTCTAGGATCCTGGCCCTTTTTCATTCCAAGCAAATCTTCCATTTTGTGGAGTAAGCTTTTCTAGTAGATGGCCTTCTGGCCTCCAAAATGACATCCTGCACCTCCTTGGAGAGTAGGGTCTGTTGTGGTGTTAAGGAATTTTCCATGCAGCCAGATTGAGTGTTTTCAGCTGACTGTGAAGAGTTTTGCAGCTGTGCTGAGTCAGGAGAAGAGGCATTAGAGGTAGGGTCCAGGGAGGAGAATGCATTAGGTCCCTCAGGAGTGGGTACCAGTGTTGTCTTGGCCAGTCTGGAGCAATCAGTATCATCTTTGGTCTGTCTGCTCTTGCTTTCAAGAGCACCTTGGGCAGTAGAGGCAAAGGTGGGAAGGCGTAAACTGTCCTTGCTGCCCAACTGAAAGAAAGGGCGTCCACTCTCCAGGCCTTTGGATGAAATGTCCTTGAGCAGAATTTTGTCAATTGATGATTCTTTTGGGAGGCAAAGAGATCTATGTCTGGCCTTCCCCACGCTTGGATTATCTTTGTAAACACTTGAGGATGCAACTTCCATTCGTGCGGGTCTGTCATATTTCTGCTTAGATTGTCTGCCAGTGTTTTCCAAACCTGGCAGGTACCGTGCTTGAAGCTCGATTTGCCATTCCAGAGCCATGTTCCAAAGTGACATGGCCAGCCTGCAAAGGGGGTATGAATGTGTTCCTCCTTGTTTGTTTATGTACCACATTACTGTGGTGTTGTCTGTTCTTATCAATAATTGCCCTGGATGCAGGAGGTCCTTGAAAGCTGTAATTGCATTTATCACTGCTAGCATTTCCTTTTGATTGATGTGAAGGTGCTTTTCCTTTTGGGACCATTTGCCCTGAATGCACCTGTCTGTCATGTGTGCCCCCCAGGCGTAGTCTGAGGCGTCTGTTGTGATGACTTGATTTGCTTGAGGCTTGCAGAATGGTAGACCTGTGTTTGTTTGGCATGCTTGGGCCCACCATAGAAATTCCTTTTGCAAGCATGGAATTAGTGGTAATATTGTTTCCAAACTGTGGCTGTGTTGAGACCATAGGTTTTTTAGGTACCATTGAAGTTTCCTCATATGCAACTTTGCACATGGGATTAGAAGAATGCAAGATGCCATGAAGCCCAGAGCCTGCAGGATTTTCCTTGCAGTTAGCCTGGTACAAATTGCTAGCATCTTGAAGTACTGAGTTAGTTGCCCCTGTTTTTCTGGCGAAGATAGGCCATCTGGGTGTTTGTGTCCAAGTTGGCACCCAGGAAAATTATTTTGAGATGGTGTTAGCCTGATTTCTTTTGTTGACTGTGTATCCCAGAGAATGCAAAACCTGTTACATAAGCCAGATGTTCCAGAAGTATGCGTTTGCTGTCCGCTTGGATCAGGCAATCGTCCAAATAAGGGTAAATTTGTATCCCTTGAAGTCTGCAGTAGGCAATTACTGATGCCAGGCATTTCATGAATACTCTGGGCAGTAGATAAGCCAAAGGGCAATGCAGAGAATTGATAGCGGATTGAACCTGCAAGAAATCTGAGGTATCTTCTGCAGCTTTGTCTGATTGGGACATGCAGGTATGCCTCCTTGAGGTCCAATGTTACCAGCCAAGACTCCTTGCCCAGCATGGGAAGAAGCTGCTGTAGGTGAGCATCTTGAATTTTGGTACAGTAGAAATGTGTTTAGGATGGATAAGAACAATATGGGTCACCAATCAGTTCCCTTCCTTGGTACCAGGAATAGTCTGGAATAAAAACCTTGACCTTGTTCGTGAGTAGGTACCTCTTGAATAGCTTTCATGTCCATGAGCTTTGAAATTTGTATTTGAGCCTCTGCCCTTTGATTGTGTGGCAGGTTTGGCATGCCTCTCATTTTTGGAAGAGTGAGAAATGAAATCTGTAGCGTGTGTTTATAATGTCCAGGGTCCATTTGTCTTTGTGACAATATGCCAATTTTGAAAATAATGCCAGCTTTCCTCCCAAGGGTGCTGCCACCTGAGCCTTGCTTGGCATGCAAAGGGGAAAGTCATTGGGTTTGTTTCCTGTATTGTTGTGCACTGTCTCCCACCTCTTGGTGCTGGAGATTGCCACTGTCTGCCTCTATATGATCCTTGAGATTGTCCTCTGCCCCTTGTGTGCCTGTATCTATCTCTTTGGGGCTTGTCCGTGGCTGGAAAGGACCAGTTTTTTGAAGGCCAATTTCAGCTAAAACGTGGTGGTTGTACCTGTAGAAAAGCTTTGACAGTTTGCATAGATTTAGCTTTTTCTTCCATTTTCCGTAGCATCTCCTCAGCTTTAGTACCAAATACTACATCCTTTTGTAAAGGAGCCTCTAGTAGCTTAGCCTTAACATGATCAGGCAAGGTTTGTTCCCTAAGCCAGGCATGTCTACGAATGACTGATCCTGTAACAGCAGCTCTACTTGAGGCCTCTAGAGCATCATAGCCACATTGTAAGTTGTGTTTACCCACTTGTTCTGCACTATGAATCATATCCTGCAACTCCTTCAAATCTGGTTGTTCAGGTTGTGACATTTTATTCTTTAATTGTGATAACAGAAACTGCTGATATTTAAGCATATGGAACTGACAATTTAAGGCCCTCATGGCTAGTGGCCGAGGTATACCTTTTTCCCCACCTTTCTAAGGATCTAGACTCTCTCTCGGAAGGTAATGGATTCTTAGCAGCAGAGGCCTTCACTCTTGGGGCCTTGAGAAATGGTTTTGGGTCAGCATTATGGCTTTTGTAAAGAAATTGGTGTGAGTTAGGAACTCTGTAGTACCTATCAGGCTTGACTGGGGCAGGAGGCAGAATGATTAAGGCAAGCCTCCGAGTAAACATCATCAAGTATGTCCAAGACAGGAGGTATCACCAGAGGTCTGTGCTGAGGTAGCAAAAGAAATTCTAAGCCTTTCTTGGAATCTGAAAAATCTTGGCCTTCCCAATGGAAGTGTTCCCTCAAGGTATGCAAGGTTTCCCAATGAAAAGTCCTCTGGGGATACAGAAGGGATGGACTGCTCTGCATCAGAATCTTCAAAAGGAGTAGAATGTTCCTCTTCATCAGAATGTTCTGAAATAATGGAGCCCTGGTCAGAAGAGGGAGAATCTTCCTCCACTCTGGGTCTTGTCAGGGGGGTTGGGAACCCCTGATAAGAGTAATTAAATCCTCAGCCATTTTGAGCATCTGCTTTTAGGCATGGGGCCTGAGATGGGCCCTGTGCAACAGGCCTCTTGGAATGCATGGCTGATTTAGACTTAGTAAAGGCCTTATGGAAAAGGAAGAAGAAGGTCTGAATACACCATGGGTGGAAGTGACCTGTCCACATTAAGAGGCTCAACACTCACAGTGGCTTCGTAGCTGTAGTCAGGGTATGGGCCGAGGAACCCGCGGTCTCGGTTACAGAAGACACCGCCAGAGAAGTGTCGCCGGTAGTCAGGGCTGCAGGCCTCGCTGAGAACCGGAGCAGTAGCCGGTTTGGCGGTGTCGGTGGAGACCGGACCTGCTCGGTCTTTGTCCTTGCATTTTTGGACAAAACAGTAGTCGGAGTCTCCGACATTTTATAATTAAAAGCTTTACCAAAGTGTTTAACTCCGACGCTTAATAGTGCTTATTGAAAGTAGCACAAAAGCGACAGCCCGAGACGCCGTGGTCTGGGCTAAACAAGGTATACAGAGGGAATGGAAATCCTTATGTGGTATTTGCTTCCCACAAGAAATACAATTGTTAACTTTGTCTGACATCGGTCTGAGGCAAGAAAAGTTTCCCAATGGGGTACTTAGCTTTAAAGAAGACTTGGTTTCCAAATTTTGTAATTTCAGGAGCTGGCCGACCGCACTTGCGAACTGCTTCTGCCGGGCACCGGCAAAAGACTGAAGAAAATGGCGCGCTGTGTCTTATATACCCCTGTCGCACTGACGCCAGGAAAGAATGCGACAACAACCGGACCTAGACTTTGGAATTGGACCGAGGACCGCCTGACGGCAGGAGAACCCATCTGTTATGACTGCAGCTGTATGCACGATGAACATCAGGTTTACCATGGTGTGAATGGCAGAAACGGATGCAGTGGCTTATCCACTTTGAAATTGTCTGCTTTGAGATAGCCATTCCTTCTGATCCTGCAGCATATGACACTGGTAATTACTCAGTTTTTTCTTAGAGCTTTTGTCCTGCTCAAGTAGAATCTTAGCTGTCTGTGTACGTCCAAGGAATACAGAATTCTCTCCCCTTTGTTCTGCGGATTTGGATAAAAAGTTGGCAGAAAGATTGTTTGGTTAAGAGCCACGCTGGAAACCACCTTAGGCATGAAAGTAGGATTTGTCCTCAGAGACACCCTGTCTGGGTAAAATATGATAAAAGGCTCTACAGCCATGAGGGCCTGTAGCTCTGAAACCCTTCTTGTTGAAGTAATTGCTAGTAGCAGGGCTGTCTTCCATGATAAGAACTTCACATCAGCAGTAGTGGCTGGTTCAAATGGAGGCAGGAGTGGCTTTTCCAACACATAATTGAGGTCCCATGCAGTAATGGTGATCTTCTAGGAGGCCTTAAATTTTGGCTCCTCTAAGATACTGCTTTAGTAAGGGATAAGAAAAGATTGGTGGCTCTGTATTGTAATGAGCCGAAATGGCAGAGGCATGGATTTTGATTGATGAGAAAGATAGGCCTTTGTCAAGCATGTAAGTTAAGTATTGTAATATCTGAGGAATATGGGTTCTGCTGTATCAGTTCCTTGTGCTGCTTCCAAGCACAGAATCTCTTCCATTTGTCAGCATAAGATTTTCTAGTACTAGGCCTTCTGGCTTCCAAAATGACATCCATCACAGCTTTACCGAGAGGTGACGTTGTATGATTACACTATTAGCCATGCTGCCAGGTTCAAAGTCTGTAGCTGATTGTGCAGGATCTGATTATTTTGCTGGGACAGTAGTTGTGGTCTTTGAGGCAAGGTCCAAGCTGGGTATTGAGACAAGTTCCTTAGGATTGGGTACCAGTATTTGCGGGGCCAGTCTGGGGCTATTAATATCATCTTTGGCTTCTCTTGTCTGACTTTTAGGAGTACCTTGGGTAGAAGAGGCATAGGAGGAAAGGCGTAAACTGATAGGTTTTTCCAACTGAAGGATTGGGCGTCCACTTTCCATGCTTGTCTGTGGTAAGTCCTTGTGCAGAATCTTTTCAGTTGATAATTTTGAGGAGAGGCAAACAGATCTATGTCTGGGCTCCCCCACTTTTCTGTTATCATGTTGAAGACTTGTGGATTTAGTTTCCACTCATGAGTATCCATAAGGTTTCCGCTTAAATCGTCTGTCAGAGTGTTTTGTTTTCCTGGCAGGAATTGAGCTTGAAGATGTATTTGTAGGTCAAAGCTGTGTCCCACAGTGTCATGGCTAATCTGCAAAGGGGGTATGAGTGTCTGCCCCCTTGCTTGTTTATATACCACATGACTGTGGTGTTGTCCGCTTATCAGTAGTTAGTCTGTCCTGAATGAAGTAAGTCCTTGAAGGCTGTTAGGGTATTTTGAACAGCTAGCATCTCTTTCTGGTTGATATGTAGATGCATTTGATTTGGTGCCCATATGCCCTGAATGCATCTTCCTGCCATGTGGGCCCCCCAGGCATAATCTGATGCATCTGTTGTTAAGGTTTGGCTGGCAGGGGGTAGAGTGAAGGGCCATCCCATGTTTTGGTGACAGGCCTTTGCCCACCATAGAAACTCCTGTTGCAGGCAGGGGATGAGAGGAATCATTGTTTCCAGACTGTGTGAATGTTGACTCCATAAACTTTTTAGGTACCATTGAAGTTTCCTCATATGCAGTCTTGCATATGGAATTAGTAGGATGCAGGATGCCATGAAGCCCAGAGCCTGCAGAATTTGTCTTGCAGAAGACTGGGTTTTTGTTGCCATCAGTTTGAAGTAAGTAGTCAGTTGCCTTTGTTTGTCTGGTGTGAGGTAAGCAATCTGGGCAGTTGTATGCAAGCTTCCACCCAGGAATGTTATATTTTGAGAGGGTACCAGTTGTGACTTCTTTTCATTTATTGTGTACCCTAGGCATGCTAGAAGCCTTTTCACAAATGCCAGGTGTCGTAGAAGAGTGTCCTTGTTCTCTGCTTGAATGAGACAGTCGTCCAAGTAAGGATATATTTGAATACTTCTTTGTCTGCAAAATGCAATTACTGGTGCCAGGCACTTTGTAAACACCCTGGGCGCAGTAGATAAGCCAAACGGCAGTGCAGAGAATTGGTAATGCATTAAGCCTGTCTTGAATCTGAGGTATCTTCTGCACGACTGTCTTATTGGGACTTGCAGGTATGCCTCTTAAGTCTAAAGTCACCAGCCAAGCATTCTTGCCCAGCATGGTCAGAAGTTGTTGCAAAGTGAGCATTTTGAATTTTGGAATGTCCAGGTATGTGTTCAAAATCAATAAATCCAGTAATGGCTACCAGGCCTCGTCCTTTCTGGGTACCAAGAACAGTCGAGTAAAAACCTTGTCCTTTTTCCTGTTCTGGTACTTTCTGAATGCCCCCCATGTCCATGAGGGAAGTAACCTGTTTCTGTGCCTCTGCCCATTGTTTTTTTGGCAGGTCTGTCCAACCATTTGTCATTGGCAGAGTGTGGAAATGGAATCTGTATCCCTGTGATACGATGTTCAGTACTCACTTGTCATGGGTTATTAACTGCGAATTTTGAGCAAAAAGTGCCAATTTTCCCCCCTATGGGTGCTGCCAAAAGATAAGTGCTTGGTGTAGGCAGAGGGAAATCATTGGGATTGCTTTCTGTAGGTTTGCACTTTATCTCCTCCAGATTTGGAGGTGGATGCGCCCCATTGCTTTGACCAGTATGAGTCTTGAGCTTGGTACCTGGAACCCTTAGGGCGTCTGAATTTGCCCCTTTGAGCTCTGTCTGACACAGGAAAGGACCAATTTTTTGTAGGCCAGTGTCTACTGAAGCTAGGTGGCTGCAGTTGTAAAAGTTTGCATAGACTTAGCTTTGTCTTCCATTTTCTTTAAAACCTCTTCTGCCTTAATACCAAACAGAGAATCATGCTGTAAAGGTGCATCTAGTAATTTAGCTTTAACATGATCAGGCAAATTTTGTTCCTTTAACCAGACATGCCTCCTAATCACAGATCCAGTAACTGCGGCCCTGCAGGAGGCCTCTAAAGAATCAAAACCACATTGCAAAGTATGCTTTCCAACATGTTCAGCTGCATGCAATAATTCCTGCAATTCCTTATTTTCTGCACATTCTGAAATCAACATAATTTTCTGTTTCAGCAATCCCATAAAGTACAGTTGTGTACACCTACCATAAATGTAGATGTTCGAGTGTCTTCACTGTTGCAGTCATGACTGTTGGGTTCTCCCCTGCAGGCAGCCCTCTGTCGCCAGAATCCCAAAGTCTGGGTCCGGGCTGTCCAACCATGCTCCCTGACGCCAGAGCGCCAGGAGTATAAAGCTGGCACGCCATCTTCTCCAGTTTTTCTTGCCCCAGATGTCAGGAGTCCCGAAATGAAAAAGGACCCATAAGCTTTGCAAATACACCTCAGAAGAATGGTGAAAAAAGGAAATACACAAAAGTAAAAAATAAGAGGGGACAGGAGGGAGGAATAGACTGCAACAGTGAAGACACTCGAACATCTACATTTATGGTAGGTGTACACAACTGTACTATGTTCATCGTGTTTCACTGTTGCAGTCATGACTGTAGGGTAGAATCCCAAAGCTGAAAGAAAGGGAGGTGGTCATAAAGAGGAATGGGCGGCTAAAAGGTCCTGCAAGACTGCAGAGGCAAAGCATGCCCTAGACTTAGAGTAGAGAGGTAGATTGTAGTGCTTAGAAAAAGTATGCACTGAACTCCAAGTTGCAGCTTCAAAATGTCCTTGGTAGGAACTCCCCGAGGAAGGCTAGAAGTGGCAGCAGCTCTGGTGGAATGAGTCCAGATACCCCTGGGATTTGCTTTCCATGGTGAGAATAACAAAATCTGATTCCATGAGCAATCCATTTAGAAATGGTCTGTTTTGAAATGGCTTTACCTTGGGAACTTGAAGCATAAGAAACAAACAATTGTTCTGATTTTCTGATGTCCTTGGTTCTGTTCAGGTAAAAACGTAGTTGTCTGTGTACATTCAAGGAATGTAAGATCCTTTCCCCTTTATTTTGAGGAGAGGGGAAAAAGGTTGGCAAGTGGATAGTTTGATTTAAAGCCACTTTGGAAACCACCTTAGGCATGAAGGTAGGATTTGTCCTCGGAGATACCCTGTCTTGATGAAAAATAATGTAAGGTTCCACAGCCATAAGAGCTTGTAACTCTGAAACTCTCCTGGCAGAGGTTAGGGCTAACAGGATAACTGTCTTCCAAGATAAAAACTTGATGTCAGAAGAGGCAGCAGGCTCAAAAGGAGGCAAGGTTAGTTTTTCCAAAACAAAGTTGAGATCCCAAGCAGGAATGGAGGTCTAGGAGGTCTTAAATTTTAGATCCTCTGAGAAACTGTCTCATGAGCTGGTGGGAAAAGATGTGAGGGTCTGTATTATAATGAGCAGAAATAACAGAGGCATGTATCTTAATGGAAGAGAAGGAGACCCTTATGTAAGAGATCTGTCAAGTAAAGTAAAATTAAAGTAATGTTAGGAAGAAGAGGATCAGAATCCTGAGCCTGCATCCAGGAACAAAATCTTTTCCATTTTCCTGCATAAGATTTTCTAGTGCTAGGACGTCTGGCTTCTAAAATGACATCCATAACCTGCTTGGGTAGAGAAATTAAAGACCCTGGATTAACCAGGCCGCCAGGCTGAGAGTTCTGACATGAGAGTGTAGAACCTGACCCTGATGTTGGGACAGAAGGTTTGGAGACTGAGGTAAAACCCAAGGGGGCTCCAGGCATAGGTTTTTTTTAGAGTTGGATACCAAAACTGCTGAGGCCAATTTGGAGCCAGCAAGATTATCATCCTGGGCTTGTCCTGTTTTATCTTCAATAAAACCCGTGGAAGAAGAGGAAGTGGCGGAAAGGCATATCCCGAGAGGTTCCTCCAACTGAATGACAGGGCATCCACTTTCCAAGCTTCTCTGTGGAAAGTCCTGGTGCAAAAATTCTGTAGTTGATGATTGAGATGGGATGCAAAGAGGTCTATGTGAGGACATCCCCAGACTGCTGTTATCATCCTGAATATTTTGGTGTCCAGCATCCACTTTTGTGGATCTGAAAGGTTTCTGCTCAGACTGTCTGTCAGGAGGTTTTGTTTCCCTGGTAGAAACTGAGCTTGAAGATCCAGATTGCAAGCTAGAGCTGTGTTCCATAGATCCATGGCTAGTCTGCATAGGGGGTAGGAATGAGATCCCCCTTGCTTGTTTATGTACCACATAACTGTGGTGTTGTCTGTCCGTATTAGTAGTTGTCCTGGTTGTAAAAGATTCCTGAAGGCCAATAAAGCTTTCTGAACGGCTAACATTTCCTTGTTGATATGCAGGTGCTTCTGATCCTTTGTCCAAAGGTCCTGCAGACAATTGCCCTGAAAATGGGCTCCCCAAGCATAATCCGAGGCATCCGTGGTTAGAATCTGAGTGGCAGGAGGCAGACGAAAGGGTTTCCCTTTGTTTAGTGCACAAGCCCTGGACCACCAAAGAAATTCCTTTTGAAGACAAGGAAGGACGGAGATCAGTATGTCTAAACTGTGGCAATGCTGAGACCATACACTTTTTAGGTACCACTGTATTTTCCTCATGTGTAGTCTTGCATATGGTACGAGAAGGATGCAGGAGGCCATGTAACCCAAAGCCTGCAGGAATTTCCTTGCAGATAGTTGAGTTAGAGTTGCCAAGGTTTTGAAAGTTGAAGCCAGCTGTAATTGTTTTTTGGATGTCAGAAATGCCATCTGGGTTGTAGTGTTTAGAAGTGCACCCAGAAAAGTTATCTGTTGTGATGGTGTCAAATTTGACTTTTTTATGTTTACAGAGAATCCCAGGAACTTGAGGAGGTTCTGTACAAATTCTAGATGCTGGAGTAAGACATCCTTGCTGTCTGCCTGAATTAGACAATCATCCAGATAAGGGTAAATTTGAATTCCCTTGAGTCTGCAGTAAGCTACTACTGGAGCCAGGCATTTGGTGAAGACCCTGGGCGCAGTAGACAATCCAAAGGGCAGTGCAGAGAATTGAAAGTGCCTCGATCAGCCTTGAACCTAAGGTATTTTCTGCGATCCTGCCTGATGGGAATGTGTAGATATGCCTCCTTTAAATCCAAAGTTACCATCCATGCATCTTTGGACAGCATTGGAAGCAGCTGCTGTAGAGTAAGCAACTTGAATTTTGGAATCTCTAGAAAGGTGTTCAAGACCGACAGATCCAGAATGGGTCTCCATGAGTTTTGCTTCCTTGGGACTAGAAAGAGCCTTGAGTAAAAACCTTTTCCCATCTCTGAAAGCGGAACCAGTTCTATGGCATTCATAGCCAAGAGCTTCCACCTGGTTTAAGGCCTCTCCCATTGATGTTTTGGAAGGTCTGGCCATCCGCTTGACCTTGGCAAGGTATGAAAATGGAATTTGTAACCTCTTAAAATCACATCCAACACCCATTTGTCTTGGGTTATTTGAGTCCAATTTTGATAAAAATGAGAGAGTTTTCCTCCAAGAGGGGCTTCCAGGTAAGACGTTCCTGTAGCCCAACAGAGGGAGTCATTGAGTTTGTTTCCTTTGAGATTGTGACCTGTCCTCTCCTCCTAGGGGTGGAAGCAGTCCACTGTCTTGGTCTATAAGCGGCTTGTGTTTGAGGCCTCCCTCTGGAGCGTCTATATCTACCCCTCTGAGGCCTGTCTGAAGAGGGAAAGGACCAATTTTTTGAAGGCCAATTCCTGCTAAATCTAGGTGGCTGTACTTGTAAGAAATCTTTAACTGTTTGCATGGATTTCGCCTTATCCTCCATCTTTTTAATCACCTCTTCAGCTTTAGATCCAAACAAAACATTATGCTGAACAGGAGCATCCAATAATTTAGCCTTTACTTGTTCAGGTAAATTTTGTTCCTTTAGCCATGCATGTCTTCTAATGACTGTGCCAGAGGTCAGAGCTCTACAAGAAGCCTCCAAGGCATCAAATCCACAGTGTAAACCATGCTTTCCAACCTGTTCAGTGGCATGCAATAAGTCATATAATTCCTTATCATCTGCACAGGCAGAAATGGAAGTAAATTTTTGTTTCAAGACAGACAAGAGAAATTGCTGGTATTTAAGCATATGAAACTGACAGTTTAAAGCCCTAATGGACAAAGTAGCAGAAGTGTACACCATTTTGCCCCATCTTTCTAAGGATCGAGAATCCTTTTCAGTAGGAATGGGATTTTTGGCAGAAGCGACCTTAACTCCCTTAGGACCCTGAGAAATGGTTTCAGGGTCAGTAGGGTTCTTGTATAAAACTGATGGGAATCATGAACCCTGTAATATCTATCAGGCTTAACAGGAGCAGTAGGAAAGAGTCAGGTTGTTAGCTCAAAAGGCATCATCCACAATATCCAAAACAGGAGGAATAGCCAGGGTCTATGTTGGGGAAGAAGAAGAAAATCCTCAGTCTTTTCTTGGATTGAATACCCTGTCCCTCCCAGTGGAAATGTTCCCTCATTTCATGCAAAGTTTCCCAAAAGAGAAATCCTCAGGAGGAGAAGCTGAAGGAATGGATTCTTCAGCATCAGAATCCTCATAAGGAGGGAAAGAATATTCCTGATCAGAAGAAGAAACTGAGGAAACAGAAGCCTGATCAGAGGAATCATAATAAACATCCTGCCTTGGCCTTTTGTCTGGAGGGGATGAACCCCTAATCATAGGTAAATCCTCCGCCATCTTGAGTAACTGTTTCTGTGACTTGGGAGCCGGTTCAGGAGAGGCCTGAGTTGAAGTCTTTGATTTAGAAGGAGTCTTTGCCTTTGTCTTTGGCTTTGCCTTTACTAGAAGCTGAGTAGGCCTGAAAACCCTTCGAAGCCGGTACCTGCACAGCTGACCCATCCGAAAAGCATTGTCCGGGTCCTGCAACAGAAATATTTAAAGGCCTGGTTGGCTCTCATGAGAGTCCGCTTGCCGCCGGTTCTGAAATGGCCGACGCCAGCTGCAAAGCACTCACTGACGGCGGAACCTGAAGCTGGCTCCGCTGTGCGCTATCATCAGATTTGGACCTCGGAGGCTTGTCTTTATCCTTGTGACGCTTAGAACTCCGCAGCCGGAACTGTATCCGACGACATTTTGTAGTTAAAGCCCAAAGTAATGAAAGCAAAATCGCTTCGCTTAATTGTACGCTGATTGAATCTAGCACAAAACCGACAACTAGCTACGCCGTGGTCAGGGCCTAAGCAAGGAATACAGTAAGAATGAAAATCTTATGAGGTATTTGCTTCCCACATGAAATACAATTATTAACTTTTTCTGACATCGAGTGAGCAAGAAAAAGTTTCAACAGGGTACTTAGCTTTGAGTGGAGAAGAAAGTCTTGACCATAGAAAAATGCCAGGAGTCAACCAACGGCACTTGCGAACTGCTATCACCGCACGGCAAGAAAGACTGGAGAAGATGGCGCCGGCTGTCAGCTTTATACTCCTGGCGCCTGACGCCAGGGAGCATGGTTCAGCCGACGCAACCCAGACTTTGGGATTCTGGCCGATCAGGGCTGCCTGCCGGCAGGACCCAACAGTCATGACTGCAACAGTGAAACACGATGAACATCATGTTGTTGGTACTTAAGCATATGAAATTGATAGTTTAAGACCCTGATTGCCAAGGTTGCAGATGTATAAACCTTTTTTCCCCATCTGTCCAGCCTGAATCTGTCAGGAGGTAGGGTTTTTTGCTGTTGAGGCCTTAACTCCCTTAGGACTCTGTGAAATAGTCTCAGGATCAGCAGCAGGGTTTCTAAATAAAAAATTATGAGAGTCAGGGACCCTGTAACACCTGTCAGGCTTACTGGGAGCCGGAGGTTACGAGTCAGTGGTCAGGCTTGACTCTGAAAAAACAGCATCCACAATGTCTAACACAGGGGGAATGGCCAAAGGCTTGTGCTCATGGAGAAGGAGGAAATCCCTGAGCCTCTTTTTTGATTCTGAAAAGTCTTGACTCTCCCAGTGAAAATGCTCCCTCAAAGTATGCAAGGTTTCTCCAAATGAATAATCCTCAGGAGGAGATGCAGATGGAATAGACTCCTCAGCATCAGAATCCTCAAAGGGAGGTAAAGATAATTCCTGATCAGAAGAGGAATCAGAAAAAATAGAAACCTGATCTGAAGATTCATAGTCAGTGTCTTGCCTAGGCCTCTTATCTGGAGGGGGATGGGTACCCCTGATCAAGGTAATAAGGTCTTCAGCCATTTTGATCATCTGTTTTTTAGGCATAGAAGCCTGTGCACGTGGCTCAGGCGCCGGCTTTTTTAGTTTTAGAAGGTGTCTTTGCCTTTGGTTTTGCAGCTTTCGTCGGTTTGATGTAAAAATGTTGAGGTCTGAATACACCCTCAGAAGCCAGTGCCTGCTCAGCGGCTCCGGACCCATCTGAGGTGGATACATCCATCGGTCCAATAGCTTGAGAATCTTGCGGCATGCCTGACTCCACATGGGTGTCGGTAGAGGCCTGCGACTCGAAGGTAGAGGGTATCAGGGGCTGCGAAAGCGCCTCACTGAGTACCGGTGAACTGGTGACCGGCTTAGGAGAAGCTTCTTCGAAGGTTTTGGATCTCGACTGCCTTTCTCTGTCCTTTTCTTTGCATTTTTTTATGTACTCTGGTAGTCGGATTGCTATCCGACATCTCTGGGTAGTTAAACCTGTTGCCAAAATACTTAGCTGCATAAATATACTGACGCTTAATAGTGCATTGGTTAAATCTAGCACAAAACCGACAGCCAGGCACGTTGTGGTCAGGGCCTAGGCAAGGAATACAGTATAAATGGAAATCCTTATGAGGCATTTGCTTCCCACAAGTAATACAATTATTAATTTTTTCTGACATCGGTAAAAAGCAAGAAAAAAGTTTCCCCAACGGGGTACTTAGCTTTATTGAAGACTTCAGTCTGAAACTCGAACGAGAATATTTCAGTAGTCGGCCGACCGGCACTTGCAAAATGCTTTTGCTTCGGGCACCGCGCGGCAAGAAAGACTAAAGAAAATGGTTTCGGCTGCATGTTTTATACTCCTGACGACTGGACGTCATGGAAGAGAAGACAGCAACCGACGCAGGACCCAAGACTTTGGAATTCAGGCTGACTGAGGGCAACCTGCCAGCAGATTACCCAAATGTAATGACTGCAACAGTGAAACATGAAGAGTATCCGAGGTAAATCAGGCAGAAAGAGAGAATTGTAGGTAAGGGAGGAGTCAAGAGTCTTAGATCCAAAGCTCAGGTAGAAGGTGCAAAGGTCGGAACTGATCTGACAACCCAAATGTTGAACTGGACGAAAAGAGATATCAGATTACGAATTTGTCAGCAAAAGGTATTTATAAAGTCTGCCTACCTTTTAAATGAATGAAGGTTGAGAGTCAGGGTTATTATAGGCAGCACGTAACACATCCTCCAAAGCTGGCAAAATGGGAGAGATGACTCATCCAAGGGAGCTGAAGAGGACAAACTTTCCTCTGAATCAGAGTTTTGGGCTTGGGAATCCCCAGAAGTCCGGTCTTGTTAATGTTAGAATCCTCTGACAAACTTTCCTCAGGAATGTCTTTATCAAGACTGCATTCCTGGTAAGGACTACTGAGTTCCAGGATTAACAGCCTGTAATCAGTTCCTGGTCAAGGTATGGAAACCATCCTTATGAATATACACCGTACCCTCAGATGAGCTATGTCTAATCTTTTGTTTATTTGCAGGTCCGGACCTCCCTGGAAGAAGACCCATTACTGTATAGCATTTCAACTCTTGTAAGAGGTCTCCTTCCCCAGTTACTGTAAGAACCCCCCGGAGTACCACCGAGACCCAAAGAAGGTAGGTCTCCTGTGCCAGGACAGGACACAGGTACATCTGCAAAGGACATAGCTGACCCTTTGTCCATAGTGCCAGATGGGGGAATACCATAGAAACCAAGAAGTACTGTGTGGTCTGAGGACCAACGGTCAGCCACTACAGTTGCCCACTACCGGAAGATGATTCTCCAGTTCAGTTCTTGGCTGGGGTGCCTTCTGTCGGGAGTCTGCATATCCTTCCTGCATTTGCGTGGGTCTCCTCCGGGTACTCCAGTTTCCTCCCACATTCCAAAGACATGCATCTGGGGCATTTCTCCCTGGGCCTCCACTGAAAATAGGCTCTGTCCTAGTAGGACTTTCCCAGTCAACAAATGTTAAATAAATAAAATAAAGATGTGCTATCTGGACCCACAGTGGTGAAATGATCGCCTTAATGCATTGTTTTTCTTCGTGAGTATGGTGGGAGAAGAGTCAGCAGGGCCAGAGTAATTTATCCATGCTGTATCCGGGGAAGAAGACTGATTGCCAGTAAGCACAGCTGGTATGAGTTAGTGGGAAGGGAAGTTGTGAAAGTTCACAAGCAGCAAACATACAGTTGAACTTTCCCACACAATCCTCTTTCAAAAGCAAAAGCAGTACACAAAAGTCAAGGTCAGAACTGAAAGACCCTTTTCTGAAGTGCACTAACTGAAAAAAAAAAAAACAGCAGGTAAGTTCTCATGAAGTCTACACAAGCATTTAAACATAAAAGACATTCCCTGCCCTGTAGAATACTTCACTTTCGGATCCGAAACACTCGAGGGCATGGTCGGCGTCGAAGAGAGTGGAGCTATCGGCGCCAACAAAACCCCGGCTCCGAAAGGGCCCGGATCCGATGACTCCAAAACCCGAAAACGGGTTGGAGAAGGAGTGATCGGAGAAAAGACAGAGGTCGCACTCCCCCCCCTGAGGGGGGGGGGGGCAAGAGCACCCCCATCTGCATTTGGGTCTGCAGGAATCGTCGCATCATCCGATCCATATCGGTGTCGGTGAGGCTCCTGGTCAACCTAGAGGAAGTCGTCGAGGCAGGCCAGGAGGGTCGCCTAGACGACCTCGAGGGAAACCGGTACTCCTCCTCCGGCTCCGGAGAAAAATGAGGCGAACGGAGCCGAGAGGGGGAGGATCCGGAAACCCTCGAGGGAGAGCTAGCTAGCTTAGATGGCAGGGCTGAGGTTGAGTCTCAGCCCGCCTTTTATGAGACCTATGTCTCTCCTATCTTTGTGCCTCTTCTCTTTAGAGGAAGAGGCACCAGAGTCGAACTCAAGCTCAAGGCGGAGGTTGAGTCTCCGGTTGAGCGGGGGGAACGGAAGGCACTGGGGCTGTGGAGACAGCCTGAGCCTTGGCGAGAGAGGAAGAAGCAGCCGAATCCTGGGGAAGCAAGCCCGCCAGGATTAGCTTATTCTTCCTGTCCCTAAGTGCCCGGGGGTTAAAGGCTGCACAGATTTGGCAGTCTGTTGATAAATGGGCCACCCCCAAGCATAAAACGCACTGAGTGTGGCCATCAGCAGGGGAAAGCTTATGGCCACACTCAGTACATTTTGAAAAAACGGCCTTGGGCCCTTCAGCCATTCTCTACCACAACACACGCACACCCAAACACTAAGTGGGGGAGGGGGGACACAGAAAAAAGTACAGTTTTGTACCTACCATAAATGTAGATGTCCGATAGGAATGCATCTGTAGTCCTTACAAATGGGGAGTCCTGTCGTCAGGCAGCCCTTCGGTCAGCCGGATTCCAAAGTCTGGGTCTGGCTGGTGTCGCGCTTCACCCGACGTCATAGCTGCAGTTTTTCGGGTATAAAGGCATCAGCCGACGCCATTTTCCTCAGTGTTTCTTGCCCCAGATGCCAGGTGCTCTCTTGGATGGCTAAATTTGGATAAATGCCAATGTTTCCAAATAGTAGAGAGCAAACACATAAAATAAGCATGTATGTACATATACAAACAAATACACCATAATAGATCCCCCCAAGCTAGCTGAAGGATGGCAAATACCCTAGGAGTACCACAGAGGGGAAGGTGGGTGGGTAATCCTGACTGCAGATGCATTCCTATCGGACATCTACATTTATGGTAGGTACAAAACTGTACTATGTCCTTCAAGGATGCATCTGCAGTCCTTACAAATGGGTAGAATACCATAGCTAAACTAGGGGAGGAGGAAAAAAGGAGAAATTATGGTGTAGTTAGGATCCCTTGCAAAACAGCAGTGGCAAAACCTGCTCGGGATCTAGAGTATAAAGGTAAATTGTAATGCTTGGCAAATGTATGCACGGAGGTCCAAGTAGCAGCCTCTATAATGTCCTTGGTAGCCACTCCTCATAGGAAAGCTGTGGTAGTGGCTGTAGCCCTTGTGGAGTGAGGCCTGATGTTCTCTGGAGTTTTCTTTCCATGGTAGGAGTAACAAAATCTAATGCAATTTCCTATCCATTTTGAGATTGTCTGTTTTGAAATTGGTTTTCCTTCCTTTCCTGTTGCATATGCTACCAGAAGCTGGTCAGTTTTTCTATTGGACTTGGTCCTGTCCAGGTAGTAGCGTAATTGTCTATGTACATCCAAGGTATGCAACAGTCTTTCTCCCCTGTTCTGTGGGTTGGGGAAGAATGTAGGTAGGTGGATAGCCTGATTTAAAGACACTCTGGATACCACCTTAGGCATAAATGTAGGATTTGTTCTCATGGACACTCTATCTTGATGGAAGATCAGGAAGGGTTGCCATTAATGCCTGTAGTTCAGAGACCCTTCTTGCTGAGGTGATTGCCAGCAGGAAAGCAGTCTTCCAGGATAAGTATTGTAATTCTGCTGTTGCTGCTGGTTCGAAAGGGGGAAGTGTCAATTTTTCTAGCACAAAGTTCAGGTCCCATGCTGGCAATGGTGGTTTCCTGGGAGGTTTCACATTTTTAATTCCTCTCAGAAACTGCCTGAGCAGAGGATGTGAGAAGACAGGTGGATCCAAGCTGTATTCTGCCGAAATAGCTGATGCATGTATCTTGATGGAAGAATAGGACAGGCCTGTATGGAAGAGCTCTGCCAAGTACTCCAGGATGTTGGCTATGTTTACCAGTGCCACATCTTCTCCCTTTGCAGTACTCCAAATGAGATATCTTTTCCATTTTGCTGCATAATTCTTTCTTGTTGAAGGTCTACGAGCCTCAAGGATTATGTCGTTAACCCTTTGGGATAAATTTGGGTTAATTGTTCTTATGTAATGTTCCAGGCAGTTAGCTGCAGAGTTTTTCAGGT
This sequence comes from Protopterus annectens, assembly GCF_019279795.1. Lineage (NCBI taxonomy): Eukaryota > Metazoa > Chordata > Ceratodontiformes > Protopteridae > Protopterus > Protopterus annectens. The sequence continues at coordinate 46,870,823 of NC_056741.1, forward strand.
TTGGATGCAGGATGTTGTAGTTGTTCTGTGTTAACAGCAATGGGATCAAGGGTAGTGCCCATATTTGTTCCCGAGACATGCTCCTCAGCAATGGGTACCAATGTTGCCTTGGCCAGTCTGGAGCTATCAGAATGATCCTTGGACGTTCCTCTTTGATTTTCAAAAGCACCTTGTGCATCAAAGGAAGTGGTGGGAATGCGTATGCTGTCAGGTTTTTCCAACTGAAAGATAGGGAGTCCACCTTCCAAGCAAGTGGGTGGTACGTCCTTGTGCAGAATTTCTTTAGCTGGTGATTGAGTGGGGATGCAAATAAGTCTATTTGTGGTAATCCCCATTCTCTTGTGATGGTTTTGAAGATGTCCGGATGCAGCATCCATTCGTGGGCATCCGTGGTAGTTCTGCTTAATATGTCTGCTAGAATGTTTTATTTTCCCAGTACAAAAATTGCTTGTAACTGAATGTTGTAGCTCAGAGCCACATCCCATAGGTCCAGTGCCAGCTGGCATAGAGGGTATGAATGTGCCTCCCTGTTTGTTGATGTACCACATAACTGTGGTGTTGTCTGTCCTTATCATCAACTGACCTTCTTGGAGAAATGGTCTGAATGACTGGATTGCCAATTTGACTGCCAGCATTTCCTTTAGATTTATGTGCAGGCGCAGCTGGTCTTGAGTCCATAAGCCTTGTATGCACTTGTCCAGCATGTGTGCCCCCAACCAAGGTCTGAGGCATCTGTCGTGATGGTTTGGCTTGGTTGACTGTTGCAGAAGGGCAATCCTGTGTTTGATTGACAGGCCTGAGCCCACCATAGGAACTCTTGCTTCAGGCATGGGATTATTGGAATTTTGGTTTCTAGGCTGTGCTTGTGTTGAGACCACAAATTCTTTAGGTACCACTGTAGCTTTCTCATATGCAGTCTGGCATGAGGGACCAGAATTATGCAGGATGCCATGAAGCCTAGGGCTTGCAGTACTTTTCTTGCAGTTAGATGGTTCTGCTTTGTTAATGCCAAGAAGTAGAGAGGTAGTTGCTCTTTCTTTTCTGCAGTTAGGAATGCCATTTGTTTTGATGTGTCCAGTTCTGCACCCAGAAAGGTTATTCTTTGGGATGGAATCAGCCTTGACTTTTTTATATTGACTGTATATCCCAGGGCTTGCAGCAGGTAAATGACTCTTTGTAAGTCTTCTGCTAGCTTGCTTTTGCTGTCCGCTTGTATCAGGCAGTCATCCAGGTAGGGGTAAATTTGAATTCCCTGAAGTCTGCAATGAGCAATTACTGATGCCAGGCATTTCGTGAACACTCTGGGCGCAGTAGATAAGCCAAAGGGCAATGCTGAGAATTGATAATGCTCTGATCCTGCAAGAAATCTGAGGTATCTTCTGCAATTTGGTCGTATGGGGACGTGCAGGTATGCCTCCTTGAGATCTAGAGTTACCAGCCAAGACTCCTTGCCCAGCATGGGAAGAAGCTGCTGTAGGGTCAGCATTTTGAATTTTGGAACAATGAGGAATGTGTTTAAAGCGGACAGGTCGAGAATAGGTCTCCATTTGCTCTCTTTTCTTGGTACCAGGAAGAGTCTGGAGTAAAATCCCTTTCCTTGTTCCATAGATGGTACCTTTTCCACAGCTCTCATTCTTAACTGAGATATTTGCTTTAGAGCTTCTGCCCTTTGAGCAGGTGGTAGGTTTGGCATTCCTCACTTTCCTGGTAGGGTATGGAAATGGAACCTGTATCCTTGGTCTATAGTCTGCAAAATCCATTTTTCCCTTGTGATGCAATGCCAGTTCTTTGAAAATAAGGTTAGCTTTCCGCCTAAGGGTGCTTCCAGTTGTTCCCTGGTAGGCGGTGCCACAGCCAAGTCACTGTGATTGTGTTGTTGTAGTGGTGGTGGCTGCGTCTGTGCCTCGCTGGTTGTTACCCTGCCACTGGCGTCCTCTGTAGGCACCCCTGGATTGGTTTCTGCCTCTTGAACGCCTATTCCTGCCTCTCTGTGTCTTAGAGGAGTCCGGAAAGGACCGATTCTTGGAGGGCCAGTTCCTGCTAAACCTTGAAGGTTGAACCTGTAAGAAATCTTTCACTGTTTGTACAGATTTCGCCTTCTCTTCCATCTTTTTTAGTACCTGCTGTGCAGGGGAACCAAATAAATTGACTTTGTCCATGGGTGCATCTAAAAGCTTTGATTTGACATGGTCTGGTAATGCCTGCTCTTTCAACCATGCATGTCTCCTGATAACTGTGCCAGTCATGGCTGATCTAAAGGAAGCCTCCAGTGCATCATAGCCACATTTTAAAGAATGGTTACTAACCTGCTGTATGTTATGTACCATTTCCTGAACATATTTCTTATCTAAAGATTCTTCAGAGGACAGCTTTTTAGTTAACTGGTCTAGCATAAACTCTTGATATTGAATCATATGAAATTGGCAGTTCAAAGCCCTAACTGACAAAGTAGCAGAAGTGTAAACTTTTTTACCCCATCTCTCTAAGGACCTGGATTCCCTTTCAGAGGGGAGGGGGTTTTTAGTAGATGTAGTTGCTACAGCTTTAGGTCCTTGGGAGATAGTCTCTGGATCTGCAAAAGGAGCCTTGTATAAATGGTGATGAGTGTCCGGGACCCTGTAGAACCTATCGGGCTTAGCAGGGGCCGGAGGTAATGAATCAGGAGCAGTGCAAGCATCATTAAATGCATCATCTACAACAGAAAGAACTGGAGGTATAGCTAAAGGCCTATGCTGTGGCAAATGTAGAAAGGTTCTAAGCCTTTTTCTGGAGTCTGAGAAATCTTGGCCCTGCCACTGAAATTGTTCCCTCATAGCATGCAAGGTTTCCCCAAAGGAAAATTCCTCAGGTGGAGAGGCTGAAGGAATGGACTCTAAAAAGCTGTCCTCTGAAGAATCTTTAGATAAGAAATATGTTCAGGAAATGGTACATAACATACAGCAGGTTAGTAACCATTCTTTAAAATGTGGCTATGATGCACTGGAGGCTTCCTTTAGATCAGCCATGACTGGCACAGTTATCAGGAGACATGCATGGTTGAAAGGGGAATAAGGAGCCTCAGGAGGGTCTGTATGTTCTGAGTCATCAGAGGAATCATCTGTGGATACTGGCTCTGGGGGCTCTGCTCTAGGCCTCTTCTCTGGAGGTGGATGAGAGGTCCTGTCTGGATGAGGCTGGGATCCACAAATTAAAGAAATGAGATCCTCAGCCAAAGAAAGCATACGGGAACTGGTGCTGGGCCTGTGAGAGGGGGCTTGACAGGCACCGTTTTTGAAGCTTTAGCTGCTTTAGCCCTGGCAAAGGCCTTAATAGACATGGCTGCAGGAGGCCTAGCAGCTCCACGTGCAGGGGTTGAAATATCCAAGGAAATAGTGTCTGATAATTCCTGAGAAACCGCAACAGCAGCTTGGATTTCAGAAGCCGATTCCACCAGGTTAGAAGAGGCCTCGGTAGAAGGCATGTTTTCGCTGGGGAAGAACCGCTGCTCGGTTTCAGCCGAAACCGAGACACTCGTGGTTAGCTTAACCGCGTTTCGCCGAAACCGCGGACCGCGAGTGTCGGTCCTTATCCCCGCGCTTTTGGTTATTTGTAAAGTCGGAGGATCCGACGGCATGATATAAGCAAAATCAGAGCCGGAAAACTGTTCTGCAAATTCCGACCGACGTCTAAGCGTCCGTCTGTTAAAAGAAGCACAGGCTAGACAAGCTGCTACGTCGTGGTCTGGGCCTAAACACAGTAAGCAGTAAGAGTGGAAATCTTTATGAGGTATTTGTTTCCCACAAGTTAAACAGTTATTCACTTTTTTTGACATCGGCTGAGGCAAGAAAGAGTCCCCAACGGGTACTTAGCTTTTAGAAGTCAAGTAGTATTCGGTAGTAGTAATCTCTGGTTCTGACCGACCGCACTTGAACAGCTTCTGCTTCGGGCCACGCGGCAAGAAAGACTGAGGAAAATGCCGGCTGATGCCTTTATACCCAAAACTGCAGCTATGACGTCGGGTGAAGCGCGACACCAGCCGAAGCCAGACCCAGACTTTGGAATCCGGCCGACCGAAGGGCTGCCTGACGACAGGACTACCCATTTGTAAGGACTGCAGATGCATCCTTGAAGGACATCTAACACTAAACAAAAAAGGGGAACTATTTAACAAACTATACTGGCTATAGGCTCTGAACACACACACACCACAATCAACACTAAGAAAAGGCTTTTCTCTAAGAGAAAAAAGGAACAATCTCACCAGTCCGCTAAGGAGCTCTTCAAAAAGTAGCTGTCTACAGCCGTGGCAAAAACGATCGGAGGTAATACAGTTAGTGGCAGGGGATTATGGGTAGGGGGAGGAGCTAGGAGCTCAGATCTTGTAGCTTGTGAAGCTGCCGACTCTGATCCGAGATCGGATCCGATACCCACAGGTTGCAGAGCAAATGAAGTAACTACTTCAGATCTGGAAAAAAAAACAGCAGGTAAGTTCTCATGAAGTCTACACAAGCATTTAACATAAAATACATTCCCTGCCCTGTAGAATACTTCACAAGCCTTAGAACTTACATAAACAATAAAAAAGTTCTCAAAATCAAGTATGTGTTTACCACAAAGGCAGCCCCACAGTCAAGAATAAAGTCCTATGCTAAAAATAGGGTATAATATCAAAATGTGGGACAGCACGTACACATAACTGGGATGGCCGAATGTTTTTTCCAGTTTCCGTAACGCCAATCTGGAAATATTTGAATCCTCATTAGCGAATGGTTGTGTTAATTCACTAATATGGGACTGATGTTCTGATAACCGATCCCGCTACAGTGGGGATCAGGAAATTTACCCTTTTCCTCATTGTAGTGTGATCTTGGAGTTGGAATATATAATATGCAGAGGGTATGGGGGGTGCAGGGGGGCTTGCCCTCCTGCAAAAACGTTACTGGTAACATGGAATTTCAACTTTGGAACTTAGGCATTCAAATGTTGATTCCATGGTTACTATTTCTGACATTTTGGTAATTTTGAATTACAAAATTTGGAGAATTAATTAGATCAAAAAGTGGAAAACTGTTTTGATTTTCCACATTTTGACAGTAAACCTAAAAACAGTGGCCCACTGCAGGAAACCTCCAATGCTATGAAAATACACAACTTCTTAAAGGGGAAACTACCATTTTTAGTCAGAAAAATATACCGATATTTTCTTAACAGAGCAATAATTTCTGTATGGAAGGGTTCCCCAATGGGGACTTAACTGCCAGAAATTAAGCATGAAGCCAGCTGCTGTTCCTATCAAGTCTCAGAGATGCTTCTTCTCAAGGTGGCAAGAAAGTACTGAAATTGTCTACACTTTCAATTGCTGATTTCCCTCCATGAGGTTACCTAATCAGCAGTCAAAAGTGTAGGTATAGAAGGGAGTCAGAACTTTGTTAAACTTTTGGTTGTAGTATCCTACACATGATAAAACTGATGCAGACAGATTCTACTGCAGCAGTGAAAATCATAGAAGACATTATTATTTCTTTACCATAAGATGAAAAGACACAGAGGGCATTCAAATACAGTGAAAGGGAGAGTGGTGGTGCTGAATGAAAGGAGTTGTACAATGAAAGAAAGTTTCCCTTTACGTGTGTCATTTAGGCCAAACTGCACATGGAATTGTCAGCATTTAACAGTGATGTACAAAACTATAAATGGACAAATAAATGGTAAAATACTTGGTACATTCCTGAACAATGCATTCTGTTACTCCTAAAACAAATGTTTCATTTAAAAGAGAAAATAAGTGGTCTGTAGGGATATTTTCACTGGCTACTATGGAACTGCTAGCAACCAATGCAGGGTAAAAGGGAAAGGCAGCACAAGTAGCTTAAATAACTTTTTTCTTTAAAATACTAACAAGGAAACACAGCGGAAGAAGTAAATAATGATCAAGGAAAAGCTAATCAAGAAGGGAAATCTGTGATTAATACAGATCTTTTTATTATTTATTTTACCTTTGTTACTCAGACTGGTCCAGGGACCATTTTCAGTTACGACTGAGAACACATGGGAAAGAGACTAGATAACTAGCAAACAAAAAGAAAGTATTGGGTTTCTGTTCAAGACAGCACTATAAAACAAGTGCCTGCAGTTTGTCCATCTATAGAGCAGAAGATAAAACAGATCTCAAATTTTACAGCGAATGACTTGCCAAACGGGGAGTGCAAGACAGCAGCACAAACAGAATACGACAAAAGTTAATTTTAGCAGCGAAAAGTACAGTTGCGTACACTTACCATAAATGTAGATGTTCGAGTGTATTCACTGCTGCAGCCATCACATTTGGGTTATCTGCCTGTAGGTAGCCCTCAGCCGGCCTGAATACCAGAGTTTCCTGCGTCGGATGCTGCCTCTTCTTCCATGACGTCAGGGGTATAAAACATGCAGCCGACGCCATTACATCAGTTTTTCTTCCCCCAGATGTCAGGTGCCCCCACAATGGGAAGCAATTATATGTTATGGTACCCCTCAAACAAAAAGCAAATACACCAGAAAGCTTAAATATACCAAACAAGAAGGAAAGTTAGAGCCAAGAGAAGTCAAGAGGCTGGAGGGAGGGTAAACATGACTGCAACAGTGAATACACTCGAACATCAACAATTATGGTAAATGTACACAACTGTACTATGCTCTTCGTGTTTCACTGTTGCAGTCAACACATTTGGGTTGATTCCCAAAGCTACGGAAGGAAGGAAGAAGTTAGAGAGCATTAGGGCCAGCTATTAAGCCTTGCAAGATAGCAGTGGCAAAACCAGCTCTGGATTTAGAAAAAATAAAGTGGTAATGCTTGGTGAAGGTATGTACAGAGCTCCAGGTAGCAGCTTCTAGGATTGTCCCTGGTGGGGACACCACTGAGAAAGGCTGTAGAAGTAGATGTAGCCCTGGTGGAATGTGATCTTATCCCCTGTGGGGTAGGTTTTCCATGGTGCTTATAGCAGAAATGAATGCAATGGGCTATCCACTTAGAAATGGTTTGCTCTGAAATGGCCTTCCCCTCTGCCCTTGCAGCAAAGCCATCTAGCAGCTGTTCAGATTTTCTGAGAGGCTTAGTCCTGTCCAAATAAAATCTAAGTTGTCTGTATATGTCCAAAGAGTGCATTATTCGTTCTCTTTTGTTTTGTGGATTTGGGAAAAGGGTAGGCAAATAAATTGACTGATTAAGGGCCACACTAGACACCACCTTGGGCATAAAAGAACTGGCCCTGAGGGAAACCCTGTCTGCATGGAAGATAATGAAGGGCTCCACTGTCATGAGGGCCTGTAATTCAGACACTCTTCTTGCTGAAGTGATGTCTAGAAGGAAGGCTGTATTCCAAGAAAGGAACTTCACCTCTGCAGTTGGAACTGGCTCAAAAGGAGGGAGAGTGAGCTTTTCCAATACAAAGTTAAGGTCCCAGGCTGGAGTAGGGGCTATCCGGGGGGGGGGGGGGTGTCTTAAATTTTTGGCCCCTCTGAGGAACTGCTTTAGCAGGGGGTGAGAGAAGAGGGGTGGTTCAGAATTATAATGTGCTGAAATGGCAGAGGCATGAATTTTAATAGACGAGAAGAACAGGCCCTTGTGGAGCATTTCTGTTCATAGGTTCATAGGTTCATACTAGGCTATCTGCCCGAGGGCATTTACAAGCCTAGCCCATCGTTTTGTGGCTTACGCCACCCCTTTAGTATGGGGAACTATACCCATTATTTTGCTGTGCCTCTGTCGAGCAGTGACACTGAGGTAATCCCTGGGGTATATCTGCGATCTCCCATCCATTGGTCAAGATTTCTCTTGAACAAGGCCAGCGAGGTGCTCTGCCTCACATATACCGGGATTTTGTTCCACAGCATAGGGAGTCTTTGGGTGATGAATCTATCTCTCCAGCACTATTAATAGCCGTGTCGAGGGTTTAAGTCTCCGCCTTGTGGCTCTGATGGATCTAGATTTTTGAGGTGAAGCATATTCATCAAATCTGGGTTTGACATGGCCTTGTATGTTAGGCAAAGGTCACCTCTGAGCAGCGTGGCGACTGAATAGAGCTGGAGTTCTTTCAGTCGGGCAGCATAGGACAGATTTTGAGACCCTTTATCCTTTTGGTGAGGAACTTTTGTGGCCTCCAGCTGCTGCAAGTGTCGGGTCAGATACATTCGAATGGGGCATTGTACTCAATCATTGGTCTGATGAGTGATGAGTAGGGAGACAATGACCTCCTTGATCTAGATGAGAATCCTTCATGATAAGGTGGGCAATGTAGAAGGTCTTCCTAACTACTTTAGCTACGTGGGTGTCGAATGACAGACTACTATCAACCTGGGTCCCCAGGTCCCTGATAACTTCTTCTGTGCTCAGTGGATTGCCACCTATTTGGTAGCTAGGGTAACCTTGTTTTTCGAAGGGTATGACTATGCATTTTTTGGCATTTAACTTTAGACCATGGCTCTGGCACCAGTTATCCGTTTCTGTGAGACCCTTCTGAAGGATATCTGTGTCAGATGTGTTTTCTACTATGGCGCCAGTTTGCAGTCATCTGCAAACTTTGTCAGCCATAACCCTCCTGTGTTTGCTTGTACTGGAGAAGTAGATGCCAAACAAGAGTGGGCCCAGGACTGAGCCTGTGGGACACCACTTGTGACAGGCTTTGAGTCTGACATGGCGCCAGAAACTCTGACCCTGTGGGTTCTGTCACTCAGCCAGTTTGCAACCCATCTTGTGATGTATGGGTTAATATTTAAGCTGATGAGTTTTTCAATGATACCCGAGTGGGGTATTGTATCAAGGCCTTCGCCAGATCGAGGTAGGCTGTATGGACTGCCTTTCCTCATCAATGGCTTTGGTGACTGTTTCAAAAAGTCAACCAAGTTTAAAAGGCATGATCTGCCTTTGACAAAGCCAAACTGGGTTGGATCCAAAGTCTGCAAATTCCCTATGTCTTTATTTATGAGGTCCATTATGATCCTCTCCATGGCTTTGCAGATAAGGCTTGTCAAGCTAATGGGCCGGTAATTTCCAGGGTCGGTGGAGGCACCCTTTGTGAAGTGGGACCACAGTTGCAGTGCGCCACTCCTGCGTATCCAGAGGTAAGACTTTGATTAAACAGCTGTCCTAGCTGTGGGTTTAATTCCTCATTGAGTTCGTGGAGCACACAGCCGGGGACACCATCAGGTCCCATGGATGCTGTGTTTTTTGCTTTGGAGAGAGCATTTCTCACTTGGGTGTTGGAGATGTTTGGGGGGCTGCAATCGTTTGGTATAGATATCTCTCCTTTTGGGGGGGAGGGGGGGGGAGTTTGCACTGAACCTGTCAGCCAGTATGTTGGCAATGTCCGTAGGATCAGTAATCTTCACATCATTTTGAACTAGTTCTGAGCATATCTGGGAGTTTCCTCCCAGGTTTCTAACATAGCTAAAGAAGGCCTTATGATTGTCTTTTGAGTCTTCAGCTAAGTACTGAAGAATAATGAGGTAAGCTGGGCACTGTTGTGAACATCCTCCGAGTCTGGTTCCAGGAACAGTATCTTTTCCACTTTTCAGCATAGGATTTTCTAGTACTAGGCCTCCTTGCCTCCAGAATGACACCTAGCACCTGCTTATTGTATTGGAGAGCTCAAGGAATTAGCCAGGCTGCAAGGTTCAGGGTTTCAAGCTGAGAGTGCAGAATCTGGCCTGCCTGCTGGGACAGCAGGGAAGGGGTCTGAGGAAGGTGCCATGGTTCCAGCAGTGTCATACTGTGCAAGGGCGGGTACCAGTGCTGGTGTGGCCAGCCCGGTGCAATCAGTACAGTCCTTGGCTTGTCCTGTTTGATCTTTAGTAAAACCTTCAAGAGGAGAGGCAGAGGGGGAAAGGCATAAACTGAGAGGCTTTCCCAGGTAAAAGACAGGGCATCCACTTTCCAAGCTTGACTGTGGGAACTCCTTGGGCAGAATTTGTCCAATTGGTAGTTTTGAGGGGAGGCAAACAGGTCAGGTCTATCGCTGGGGTCCCCCCATTTGTTCCTCCAGAGGTTGAATATTTTTGGTTTGAGTTTCCATTCGTGTGGGTCCATGAGATTTCCGCTTAGGATGTCTGCCAGTGAATTTAGCTTGCCTGGCAGGAATTGAGCTTGTAGGTGCATTTGGTAGCTCAAGGCTGTGTTCCACAGAGCCATGGCTAGTCTGCAGAGAGGGTACGAGCGGGTTCCCCCCTGCTTGTTTATGTACCACATAACTGTGGTGTTGTCTGTCTTTACCAATAATTGTCCTGGAAGAATGTGGTCCTTGAAGGCTGTCGGGGAATTCTGTACAGCTAACATTTCTTTTTGGTTGATATGCAGGTGCATCTGTCTCTGGTTCCATTTGCCCTGAATGCACTGCCCTGCCAAGTGAGCCCCCCATGCATAGTCTGATGCGTCTGTTAGGGTTTGGGTGGCAGGGATAGAGTGAATTGGGGCCCCTTGTTGCGGTAGCAGGCCTCTGCCCACCAAAGGAACTCTGTCTTTATACAAGGAATGACAGGAATCATTGATTCCAGGTCCTGAGAATGTTGACACCACAGGCTTTTTAGATACCATTGCAGTTTCCTCATATGTAGTCTTGCATATGGAATTAGTAGAATGCAAGAGGCCATGAACCCCAGGGCTTGTAGATAGCTGGGTCTTTGTGGCCAATTCTTTGAAGTAGGTTGTTAAATAAACTTGTTTCTCTGGAGTGAGGAAAGCCATCTGGGAAGTTGTGCTCAAGCTTGCTCACAGGAATACAATTTGTTGGCAGGGTACTAGGTGAGATTTCTTTTCGTTTATGGTGTACCCCAGTGAGTTTAGAAGTTTCTTTACGAATGCCAGATGCTTTAATAGCAATTCCTGGCTTTCTGCCTGAATCAGACAATCATCCAAGTATGGGTATATTTGAATATTTCTCTGCCTGCAAAATGCAATAGCTGGAACTAGACACTTTGTAAATACACTGGGTGCAGTAGATAAGTCAAAGTGCAGAGAACTGAAAGTGCATGGAGCCTGCCCTGAAGCATAGGTATTTCCTGTAAGATTCCCTTATTGGAATGTGCAGGTAAGCTTCCTTTAAGTCTAAGGTTGCCAACCAAGCATATCTGCCTATCATAGAAAACAGCTGTTGAAGTGTTAGCATCTTGAATTTTGGGATTACCAAAAAAAGTGTTTAGAATAGAGAGGTCCAGGATAGGACACCAGGAGCTGTCTTTTCTGGGTACCATGAAAAGTCTTGAATAAAAACCTGGTCCCCTTTCTTCTGCTGGAACATGCTGAATAGCCCTGATACTTAGAAGAGAGAGGAACTGCTGTTGAGCCTCTGCCCACTGATTTGGGGGTAGGTCTGGCCAACCGTTTGGGGTTGGTAGGTTGTGGAAGTGGAATCTGTATCCTTGGGAAACTATGTTCAAAACCCATTTGTCCTGGGTAATGAGTTCCCAGTTCTTTGCATGCTGGGTGAGCTTTCCTCCTAAGGGAGCAGGTAGTTGAGCAGGGTTGGTCAGGGTTAAGGTAAAAGTCATTGTTCCATTTTTCCGTGGGGGGGGGGGGGGCGCGCCTTACTAGTCCCTGCTTTGGAAGTGGGAGCCCCCCACTGCTTAGACCTGTGCGTAGCCTCAGACTGTAACCTAGGTGGTCTGCTGTTCCTGGGTTTGGACTGAGAAAGCCTGGAAGATGCTGGAAAGGGCCAATTCTTTGAAGGCCTACTAAATCTGGCAGGCTGTATTTTCAGGAAATCTTTAACAATTTGCATAGATTTAGCTTTTTCCTCTATCTTTTTGAGGACGTCTTCTGCTTTGTTGCCAAACAGGTGGTCTTGGTTTAAGGGAGCATCCAGTAATTTAGCTTTAACATGATGTGGCAAGTTTTGCTCCTTAAGCCATGCATGCCTTCTAAGTACAGACCCAGTGACAACAGCCCTGCAAGATGCTTCTAGAGAGTCAAAACCACATTGCAAAGTATGTTTACCAACTTGTTCCGCAGAATGCATTAAATCCTGTAATTTTCTTTGTGGTCAGCACAGTCAGGAATCAACATCATTTTCTGTTTAAGCAGCCCCATTATATGCTGCTGATACTTTAACATATGAAACTGGCAATTTAAAGTCCGAATGGCCGAAGTAGCATAAGTATATATCTTCTTACCCCATCTGTCCAAGGCTCTAGAATCTCTATCAGAAGGGGTAGGGTTTTTGGCAGCAGTAGCCTTAATGCCCTTTGGTCCTTGGGAAATGGTCTCTGGATCCGCAGTAGGATTCTTGAAGAGGAGCTTGTGAGTGTCAGGTACTCTGTAATACCTGTCAGGTTTTCTGGGAGCTGGAGGTAAAGTGTTTGAGGAAATGCTAGATTCCAAGAAAGCATCATCTACAATGTCCAGAACAGGGGGGAGAGCTAAAGGCCTATGTTGAGGAAGGAGTAGGAATTCCCTAAGCCTCTTTTTGGAGTCAGAGTAATCCTGGCTTTCCCTGCGGAAATGCTCCTAAAGAGTGTGCAAGGTTTCACCAAAACAGAAATCTTCTGGAGGGGAAGCAGAGGGAATGGAATTCTCTGCATCAGAATCCTCATAGGTAGAAAGGGGCAAATCCTGGTAATCAGAAGAAACAAATAGATTCCTGATCAGAAGAATCAGAAGGAAAAGCAGTTCTAGGTCACAGAGGGGGAAGGCTGGCTTCCCCTAATTAAAGTAATAAGGTCTTCAGCCATTCTAAGCATTTGTTTTTTAGGCATATGGGCCTGAGCATGCGGTTTGGACGTCTATTTTCTAGGTGTGGGTCGAGTTTTAGGCCTGGATGAACATGGTGTAGGTTTAAAATGCAAGTTTGTAGGCCTGAATACACCCTCAGAAGCCGGTGCCTGCACAGTGGCTCCAGACCCATCTAAGGTAGAGACATCCGCAGGTTCCATAGTCGAAGAAGCATCTCGTGCCATACCGGACTCCGAATGGGTCTCAGTAGAGATATGCGAATCTGAAGTAGCGGGTATCAGGGGCTGCAAAAGCGCTTCACTGAGTACAGTCGGACTGGCGACTAGCTTAACGGAAGTGTCGTCGGCAGTTTTGGACCTATGCGGTCTGCCTCTGTTTTTATCCTTACGTTTTTTCGGAATATCGGTAGTTGGATGGCTTACCGAAGCCATTTCTGGATAGTTAAACTAAGTACCAAAATAATTTGCTGCAAATATAGACCGACTAATAGTTTGGGGGTTGAACAAGGCACAAAACTGACAGGGAGGGACGTCATGGTCTGGGCCTAGGCAAAGAATGCAGTACAAATGAAAATCTTTACGAGGTATTTGCTTTCCACAGGTAGTACAAGTTAACTTTAAATGACATCGGTTAAGAGCAAGAAAAAGGATCCCCAACGGGGTACTTAACTTTTTTGAAGACTTTGGTACTGAAACTCGAAAACAAAAAGTTCAGGAGTCGCAGCAAGAAAGACTGATGTAATGGCATCGGCTGCATGTTTTACACCCCCTAACGACCTGACGTCATGGAAGAAGAGACAGCATCCAACGCAGGAATCCAAGACTCTGGTATTCAGGCCGGCTGAGGGCTACCTGCAGGCAGATAACCCAAATGTGATGACTGCAACAGTGAAACACGAAAAACATAAATTCTCCAGAGCTGGATATCCCTCCCAAACACATTACCATTCAACTACCACTAAAGTTGGTAAATCAAAATAATTTTAATACATAAATACCTGCATATGTGCATCAGCTTACCAAATCTGAGTTTAGTGTATTGAGAACTGTGTGCAACACTAGTGTGACAGAAATCAGTTGTGGTATCTAGACTAGCAGATGTGAAGTAGTACTTGTCGCCCAGTTAACATAACAAAAAAGTTTGTTACATAAGTCCTGACACGTAAATGTATGCAATCCATACCTCTCAACTTCTTATCGCAAAAAATCTGGACAAAGCCTGACAGAATGGAGGATACAGGCCTCAAAAATAGGGACAGACTTTAAATATTGCTCTTAAAAACTTAGACGGTTGCAAGAACATGATTTGTCTTGGTATGCATTTTTCTGAAGGATATTGTGTGAAACTCAAATGTTTATCATTTAGTGACTTCAGTCCACAGATCATCCTAGTGATGTCAGAAAAATCACAAACTTTATGAGGAACAGATCAAAAATATGAGGCAAAAATGTGGACATTCTGCTAAAATATGTACAGTTGAGAGGTGTGAAGCAATCATTACAAGGCCAAAAAGGAAAGAACCACTCCAGTGGACCAGACAGAAAAACAAATCTCGCTTGGAAAAACAACTCCCATACTAAAGGGTGTAAACAAAGCATAAAAACTGAGCTCTACAGAACCTCGATGGAAACAGCATGGATACTTTTTTTTTCTTCTTTTTATGGGGAAGAACATCAAAAAGAGAGAGGGTTTGATATTCAGCCAGGAAATCCTTTTTGCCTAGGAATCTGAGGTGGTGAATTTGAGGAAACTTCCACAAAGAAAAACTGAACAAAAAAAAAGTGGTGCAAATATCATATGCATAATTGTGGGGTTTGTTCTGTCTGCACCACTAACATCGCTTAACATAAGAGCTTCAAGTGTTATGCATTTATCAAGTAATGTTCATGGCTTGAACTAACACAGAAAGACTTGAAATGGAACAGACGTGTCAGTGCTAGTTTTCCCTGACCTGTAGGATTTCCCGTCTTTACTGGCATCGTCGTCGTCATTGAGCTCGTACGGATCATGAAGTGCTGCTGGAAGCCCAGATTCTGTCAATCTCTTCTTTTTCCTGCCCCTTGGTTTCATGATAGCAGCAACTGCGGCAGCATCTTCTTCTTGCTTTTTGACATCTGGAACAACCTGTAGACCATGAGAGCCTTGCAGTGCAGACACAATCATGGCAGGAGGGGCAGAAACTGGAAAAGTCTGCACAGATGATGACGTAGTGACTAACGATCCAGACGGAGAGGTAATAACAAGGCCTGGCAAAGACAAAACCAGAAATTATTTAAAAATCTGCATGCATTGCAAGGGGGAAGAAAAACAACTAACCAATAACTTAAGTGTATTTTCCCCACGCATAACTGAAAAATACTGTTTATGATCAGTAACACGAATGATGCACTAAAATTCTAGATCTGTATCACGATACAAGTCACATTATGTAGGTGACAAGTGACCTAAAAGGTTTACCCTTTAAGTGTAGTTAACATTCTACCCCCCCCCCCCCCGCTTCCTCTAGATCCTATTCTGGTGGTCCAAACCATGGGTCCACATCTCCTATTTTTAAAGTAGTACTTTTGCAAATCTGGATGATGATGTGAAACCCAATAAAGATGTGGGCACAGTTTCACATGGAAAATCTGAGAAGCAGAAAAGAGGAATCAAAATGTGGGGAGAAAGTACAGTTGTGCAAGAACATGCCATAACAGTAAATACCTTACTGATCACTGGTGCAGTATTCCTGACATACGGGTTGTCACAGCTGACATCCAGCCAGGGTATCGGAGCTTCACCTTCCCTAGGTCATACGTCCAACGCATGAACCTCGTTTCATATGCACTGGGGTATACTGACAGGGGATGAGCATGGATCCTCAGACTACCTCCAAGCCAGTGGCCTAAAGACTACTGAGAGAGGAGATGGGTTAGCTAGGAGGGGTGCAGCTCAAATACGTAAAAACATCCGCTGTTCCCTTGCAACAGAGCAGAGGCCAAAGCAAAGGGGAAAGGAAAATGAAGGTTGAAGTGAGAAAGAGAAGAGGTGATGGAGAGTGGGATGGAATACTGCAACAGTGATCAGTAGGGCATCTATTGTTATGGTAAGTACTTACACTGTTTTATGTCCTGACTGAAGTCACTGTTGCAACATTCCTGACATACGAGTGATTCCCACAGCTTAAAGACACAAGGGTGGTTGGCAACTGAGAAGAAGAGTTATCCAGCAGCCCGAACAGAACTGACTGAGCAAAGGCTGTCCTGAACCTGGAGAAGACAGCCATTTTGTAGTGTCTGGTAGAAGATGTGGAGTCTTACTCCTTTGTGAAAAACACCTGAGGAGACCACTGCCCCAGTGGAATGTCCTTTAGGGCAGGAAGGGAAGGTCTTGCCGTACTGCTAGTAGCAGAAAGAGAGAGTCTTAGAAATCCAAGGTGCAACACTTTGTTTACAGACTGTCTGGCACAGTTTACCCATCATAAATGATGCAAACAGCTGGCCAGTCTTTCTGAAAGATTTAGTTTTGTCCAAATAAATTCTCAGTTAACAGTAAATGTACAAATAATCTAAGATCCTGTTCCTCCTGTTTTGCGGATTAGAAAAGAAAGTGAAAGATGAACAGCCCAACTGAGGGACAATTTGTTTACTACCTTCGGCATGAAAGCTGGATTAGCCCCAAGAATCACCCTGTCCTTGTGAAAAAACAAAAAAGGGGGAACAGCTATGAGAGCTTGTAACTCAGAAACTTTCCTAGCACAGGTGAGAGCCAACAGCAGGATGGATTTTAGAGAAACAGGAGATGCCAGTTCAAAGGGAGGCAGCATAAGCTTTTCTACAACAAAGTTAAGATGTGAAGGGAGAGAGAGGATTCCTTGGTGGGTTAAGATGCAGGACTCTGCTGAGATAAAGCTCGACTTCCAGCCTAGCCATAAGTGGAGGGCTAAGAGTGAAGCAAGCAGCAGTCACTGACAGCTGCTAGGTGGACTTTTACAGAAGAGCTGGCCAAGCCTAATCGAAGAAGTTCACAGAGATATTGCAGTACAGCAGGAGCTAGCGATAACAGTGGCTCCTGACTTTCTGCGGCATCAATAGGAAAACAGCTTCCATTCAGCAGTGTAAGATTTTCTAGTAGTGGGTCACCCGGACACTTACAGGACTTGAAAAACCTCTTTAGAGAAGAGGTGTCTTTGAGGAATTAAAATCCTATCATCCACAGGATTAGGTTAAGAAATGGAAGATTTGGGTGGAGCAGCAATATGTTTTGCTGAGTTATTAGGCCCAGTTGAAGAGGAATTCTCCTTTAATTTCCCTCTGTCAGATGAAATAACAAGGGAAACTAATAATGCCTTGGCCAAAATGGTGCCAGTAAAACTATCCTGGGTGCTTCTTTTTGTGTCTTAAGAATTTCTGGAAGAAAAGGTTCCCCAACAGGGCACTTATCTGGACAAAAGATCGAAGCAAAGGTACCAACGACCTAACAACGAATAGTCCGATGGATGCACAACATGTTTCTGGGCTGGTGGTGAGACAATCTGAAGATCCTTGTTCACAGCTCAGTTTATATATCCAAAGGCATAAGAGTTGAGGTCATGCATGGGCATACGATCCACGGAAGGTAAAGCTTTGGTACTCTAGCCTGATGTCAGCAGTGACAACCCATATGTCAGGAATACTACAACAGTGATTTCTGTCAGGACACCTACACACACTAAGACAGGAAGGGAGGGCATGAGGGCTGGTGGCAATGTATGATCCGGCAAATGAGAAAAATGGAAGTGACGTTGGGGAGCATAACCTGAAATGGGCCAAGTTAAAAGGCAGTATTGGTAATGTGCAGGTAAAGAGTTTAAAGAAAGTACAGTTTTGTACCTACCATAAATGTAGATGTCCGATAGGAATGCATCTGCAGTCATTACAAATGGGTTGTCCTGTCGTCAGGCAGCCCTTCGGTCGGCCGGATTCCAAAGTCTGGGTCTGGCCTCGGCTGGTGTTGCACTTCACCCGACGTCATAGCTGCAGTTATTCGGGTATAAAGGCATCAGCCGACACCATTTTCCTCAGTGTTTCTTGCCCCAGATGCCAGGTGCCCTCTTGGAAGGCTAAATTTGGATAAATGCCAATGATTCCAAATAGTAGAGAGCAAACACAAAAAATAAGCATGTATGTACATATATACAAACAAATACACCATAATAGATCCCCCCCAAGCTAGCTGAAGGCTGGCAAATACCTAGGAGTACCTCAGAGGGGAAGGTGGGTGGGTAATCCTGACTGCAGATGCATTCCTATCGGACATCTACATTTATGGTAGTTACAAAACTGTACTATGTCCTTCAAGGATGCATCTGCAGTCATTACAAATGGGTAGAATAGCATAGCTAAACAAGAGGAGGAGGAAAGAGTAGAGATTATGGTGTAGCTAGGATCCCTTGCAAAACAGCAGTGGCAAAACCTGCTCGGGATCTAGAGTATAAAGGTAAATTGTAATGCTTGGCAAATGTATGCACGGAGGTCCAAGTAGCAGCCTCTATAATGTCCTTGGTAGCCACTCCTCGTAAGAAAGCTGTGGTAGTGGCTGTAGCCCTTGTGGAGTGAGGCCTGATGTTCTCTGGGGTTTTCTTTCCATGGTAGGAGTAACAAAATCTAATGCAATTTCCTATCCATTTGGAGATTGTCTGTTTTGAAATTGGTTTTCCTTCCTTTCCTGTGGCATATGCTACCAGAAGCTGGTCAGTTTTTCTATTGGACTTAGTCCTGTCCAGGTAGTAGCGTAACTGTCTGTGTACATCCAAGGTATGCAAAGTCTTTCTCCCTGTTCTGTGGGTTTGGGAAGAATGTAGGTAGGTGGATAGCCTGATTTAATGACACTCTGGATACCACCTTAGGCATAAATGTAGGATTTGTTCTCATGGACACTCTATCTTGATGGAAGATCAGGAAGGGTTGCACTGCCGTTAATGCCTGTAGTTCAGAGACCCTTCTTGCGGGAGTTATTGCCAGCAGGAGAGCAGTCTTCCAGGATAAGTATTGTAATTCTGCTGTTGCTGCTGGCTCGAAAGGAGGAAGTGTCAATTTTTCTAGCACAAAGTTCTCAAGTCCCATGCTGGCAATGGTGGTTTCCTGGGAGGTTTTACATTTTTAATTCCTCTCAGAAACTGTCTGAGCAGGGGATGAGAGAAGACAGGAGGATCCAAGCTGTATTGTGCTGAAATAGCTGATGCATGTATCTTGATGGAAGAATAGGACAGGCCTGTGTGGAAGAGCTCTGCCAAGTACTCTAGGAAGTTGGCCATGTTTACCAGAGTCACATCTTCTCCCTTTGCAGTACTCCAAATGAGATATCTTTTCCATTTTGCTGCATAATTCTTTCTTGTTGAAGGTCTGCGAGCCTCCAGGATTATGTCTTTAACCCTTTGGGATAAATTTGGGTTATTTTCTGTTATGTAATGTTCCAGGCAGTTAGCTGCAGAGTTTTCAGGTTTGGATGCAGGATGTTGTAGTTGTTCTATGTTAACAATAATGGGATTAGGGGTAGTGTCCATATTTGTTCCCGGGACATGCTCCTCAGCAATGGGTACCAATGTTGTCTTGGCCAGTCTGGAGCTATCAGGATGATCCTTGGATGGTCCTCTTTGATCTTCAGAAGCACCTTGTGCATCAAAGGAAGTGGAGGAAATGCGTATGCTGTCAGGTTTTTCCAACTGAAAGATAGGGAGTCCACCTTCCAAGCAAGTGGGTGGTACGTCCTTGTGCAGAATTTCTTTAGCTGGTGATTGAATGGGGATGCAAACAAGTCTATTTGTGGTAATCCCCATTCCCTTGTGATGGCTTTGAAGATGTCCGGATGAAGCATCCATTCATGGGCATCTGTGGTTGTTCTGCTTAATATGTCTGCTAGAATGTTTTCTTTTCCCGGTACAAAAATGGCTTGTAACTGAATGTTGTAGCTCAGGGCCACATCCCATAGGTCCAGTGCCAGCCGGCATAGAGGATATGAATGGGTGCCTCCCTGTTTGTTGATGTACCACATAACTGTGGTGTTGTCTGTCCTTATCAACTGACCTTCTTGGAGAAATGGTCTGAATGACTGGATTGCCAATTTTACTGCCAGCATTTCCTTTAGATTTACGTGTAGGCACAGCTGGTCTTGAGTCCATAAGCCTTGTATGCACTTGCCCAGCATGTGTGCCCCCCAACCGAGGTCTGAGGCATCTGTCGTGATGGTTTGGCTTGGTTGGCTGTTGCAGAAGGGCAATCCTGCGTTTGATTGACAGGCCTGAGCCCACCATAGGAACTCTTGTTTCAGGCATGGGATTATTGGGATTTTGGTTTCTAGGCTGTGCTTGTGTTGGGACCACAAATTCCTTAGGTACCACTGTAGCTTTCTCATATGCAGTCTGGCATGAGGGACCAGAATTATGCAGGATGCCATGAAGCCTAGAGCTTGCAGTACTTTTATTACAGTTAGGTGGTTCTGCTTTGTTAATGCCAAGAAGTAGAGAGGTAGTTGCTCTTTCTTTTCTGCAGTTAGGAATGCCATTTGTTTTAATGTGTCCAGCTCTGCACCCAGAAAGGTTATTCTTTGGGATGGAATCAGCCTTGACTTTTTTATATTGACTGTATATCCCAAGGCTTGCAGCAGGTAAATGACTCTTTGTAAGTCTTCTGCTAGCTTGCTTTTGTTGTCCGCTTGTATCAGGCAGTCGTCCAGGTAGGGATAAATTTGGATTCCCTGAAGTCTGCAATGAGCAATTACTGATGCCAGGCATTTCGTGAACACTCTGGGCAGTAGATAAGCCAAAGGGCAATGCTGAAAATTGATAATGCTCTGATCCTGCAAGAAATCTGAGGTATCTTCTGCAAATTGGTCTTATGGGGACGTGCAGGTATGCCTCCTTGAGATCTAGAGTTACCAGCCAAGACTCCTTGCCCAGCATGGGAAGAAGCTGCTGTAGGGTCAGCATTTTGAATTTTGGAACAATAAGGAATGTGTTTAAAGCGGACAGGTCTAGAATGGGTCTCCATTTGTTTTCTTTTCTGGTACCAGGAAGAGTCTGGAGTAAAATCCTTTCCTTGCTCCATAGATGGTACCTTTTCCACAGCTCTCATTCTTAATAGCTGAGATATTTGTTTTAGAGCTTCTGTCCTTTGAGTAGGTGGTAGGCTTGGCATTCCTCTCTTCCCTGGTAGAGTATGGAAATGGAACCTGTAACCTTGGTCTATAGTTTGCAAAATCCATTTTTCCCTTGTGATGCAATGCCAGTTTTTTGAAAATAAGGTTAATTTTCTGCCTAAGGGTGCTTCTAGTTGTTCCCTGGTAGGCGGTGCCACTGTCAAGTCACTGTGATTGAGGTGTTGTAGTGGTGGTGGCTGCGTGCCTCGCTGGTTGTTACCTTGCCATTGGCGTCCCCTGTAGGCACCCCTGGATTGGTTTCTGCCTCTTGAATGCCTATTCCTGCCTCTCTGAGCCTTTGAGGAGTCCGGAAAGGACCAATTCTTGGAGGGTCAGTTCCTGCTAAACCTTGGAGGTTGAACCTGTAAGAAATCTTTCACCGTTTGTACAGATTTCGCCTTCTCTTCCATTTTTTTTAGTACCTGCTGAGCAGGGGAACCAAATAAATTGACCTTGTCCATGGGTGCATCCAAAAGCTTTGATTTGACATGGTCTGGTAATGCCTGTTCTTTCAACCATGCATGTCTCCTGATAACTGTGCCAGTCATGGCTGATCTAAAGGAAGCCTCCAGTGCATCATAGCCACATTTTAAAGAATGGTTACTAACCTGCTGTATGTTATGTACCATTTCCTGAACATATTTTTTATCTAAAGATTCTTCAGAGGAAAGCATTTTAGTTAACTGGTCAGGCATAAACTCTTGATATTGAATCATATGAAATTGGCAGTTCAAAGCCCTAGCTGACAAGGTAGCAGAAGTGTAAACTTTTTTTACCCCATCTCTAAGGACCTGGATTCCCTTTCAGAGGGAGGGTTTTAGTAGAAGTAGCAGCTACAGCTTTAGGGCCCTGGGCGATAGTCTCTGGATCTGCAAAAGGAGCCTTGTATAAATGGTGATGAGTGTCCGGGACCCTGTAGAACCTATCGGGCTTAGCAGGAGCCGGAGGTAATGAATCAGGAGCAGTACAAGCATCATTAAATGCATCATCTACAACAGAAAGAACTGGAAGTATAGCTAAAGGCCTATGTTGTGGCAAATGTAGAAAGGTTCTAAGCTTTTTTCTGGAGTCTGAGAAATCTTGGCCCTGCCACTGAAATTGTTCCCTCATAGCATGCAAGGTTTCCCCAAAGGAAAATTCCTCAGGTGGAGAGGCTGAAGGAATGGACTCTTCCGCATCAGAGTCTTCGTAAGGGGAATAAGAATCCTCAGGCAGGTCTGTATGTTCTGATTCATCAGAGGAACCATCACTGGATACTGGTTCAGGGTCTCTGCTCTAGGTCTCTTTTCTGGAGGTGGGAGAGAGGACCTGTCTGGATGAGGCTGGGATCCACGAATTAAAGAAATTAAATCCTCAGCCAAAGAAAGCATATGAGAGCTAGTGCTGGGCCTGTGTGAGGGGGGTTTGGCAGGCACGGTTTTTGAAGCTTTGGCTGCTTTAGCCCTGGCAAAGGCCTTAATAGACATGGCTGCAGGAGGCCTAGCAGCTCCACGTGCAGGGGTTGAAATATCCAGGGGAATTGTGTCTGATAATTCCTGAGAAACCGCAACAGAAGGCTGGTTTTCAGAAGCTGATTCTACCAGGTTAGAGACCTCGGTAGAAGGCATGGTTTTGGCTGGAGAAAGAACCGCTTGCTCGGTTTCGGCCGAAACCGAGACACTCGCGGTTTGCTTAATCGGTTTTGGCGGGACCGCGGACGCGAAAAGCCGGTCCTTTTCTTTCGATTTTTGGAATTTGCGTCGGAGGATCCGGCGGCATAATGTAGGCAAAATCAGAGCCAAAATTTGTTCAGCAAACTCCGACCGGCGTCTAAGCATCCGTCGGTTAAAGAAGCGAGGCTAGACAAGCTACTACGCCGTGGTCTGGGCCTAAACAATGTATATAGTAGGAGGAAATCTTTATGAGGTATTTGTTTCCCACAAGATAAACAGTTATTCACTTTCTCTGACATCGGCTGAGGCAAGAAAGAGTCTAACGGGTACTTAGCTTTTAGAAGTCTTGAAGTAGTATTCGGTAGTAGTAATCTCTGGATCTGACCGACCGGCACTTGCGAACAGCTTCTGCTTCGGGCGCCACGCGGCAAGAAAGACTGAGGAAAATGGCGTCAGCTGATGCCTTTATACCCGAATAACTGCAGCTATGACGTCGGGTGAAGTGCGACACCAGCCGAGGCCAGACCCAGACTTTGGAATCCGGCCGACCGAAGGGCTGCCTGACGACAGGACAACCCATTTGTAATGACTGCAGATGCATCCTTGAAGGACATCTGAGCAGAGGAGGACTACCCAAGTGATTAACAAACCCATGACAAACTAAAGTGTGGGAACTGGATATCCAGGGCTTAAAATACATCATATGTAGTTTGCTCAAGCACACTAGAGTGGAATTAATGACCCATGAGAGTGACTGTCGACTGGCAGTAAGTCTAGCTTGATTTTTACAGTGGAAAGGGCTCAGAAGGTTGGAAGGATAAGAGAAGGCCATAATGCACATGGCATTTAAAACATGTATGTTCATAAACCAAAAGTATGCAAAATAAGGAGCTAGATTTCAAAAGGCTAAGGTCTGAAAAGTGAAGCTGTACTATACGGAGGAGTCTTACCCTAAAGATTTTTTTTTTTTTTTTATGGGAGTTATGTTTCATTCTCTCTCTCTTAACTTACTGTGGTGGTGCAGCGGTAGCGTGGTTGCCTCACAGCAAGAAGTTCTCCCGTTCGATTCTTGGCTGGAGTGCGGGGGAGTGCCTTCTGTGTGGAGTCTGCATGTTCTCCCCGTGGTCGAGTGGCATTCCGAAAGACATGCGTGAATGGGCGTGCCTTCGCTGAAGGTTGGGCGTTGAGCTGGCAACTCGGCACCGTAAAAATCTACTGCCAATCATAAGCGGACCGGATTTCTGCTGTGGCGACCTCTAACCAGGAAAAGCCAAAAGACAAACAACAACAAACATTTTTCACTCTCTTACTGCTGACCATCATCTGGTCCTGGTGCCTTCTCCTTGACCACACTGTCTACTGAACCTTCCTGTCCTGCCTAGAGTTGCTCCAATATTCCGGGTCACTGAGGAGATCAAAGCATCCCAGGGTAGTATTACTGCTACTAAGGCAGTGTTTCATCTTTTTATTTCCCCACCTCTGTGACAGCCCAGTAACACATGGAGGGTGGGGCATGCAATGTACATCTGTATTGGACTGTCCCCCTCATTTCCACACAGAGCTGACATTCATAAGACACCTTGCCTATCCTCATGCAGCACCGTAGTACTGCTTCCTCCTGTCTCCAACAGGAAAATCTAACCATGTGTGTTCCTAGTATGTGCACATCTCCCCTCTCCCAACTATGATGGACATGTCCATCCTCCCTGCTTTTCAAACTCAGGTTGCCTGGGCCATGGAAAGGGTTTTATCCCTCTATGCCACTGGTGCAGAATCTGTCAGCGAGGTATATTAAAAGCAAGTGTATCTTGAAAAGCCAATGTGGAAATGGAAGCAGCTTAGTACCATAGTAAAAGTGAACTAAAATGATACACTGGGTGCATTTTGGCAA
The DNA here is from genome assembly GCF_019279795.1 of Protopterus annectens. Classification (NCBI taxonomy): domain Eukaryota; kingdom Metazoa; phylum Chordata; order Ceratodontiformes; family Protopteridae; genus Protopterus; species Protopterus annectens. The sequence goes on from NC_056741.1 coordinate 46,895,196, forward strand.
ATCAGCAAAGGAAACAAAGTCAGTGCTGACAGAAGTAACAAAAGGATAGGTCATACCGTGCAAAAACTGGAAAGAAGGGAGGATGGGATGGCTCTGGAAAGGTACAGGGAAAAATAGGAAAGAAGACAAAGAATGCCAGAGGGACAATAAAAGCAAGACTGAAATGGGGAAAACAATCAAGCAAGGGATATACTGCATATAGAAGGCAGCAAATGCTTGTTCTGGTGAACAAGGGAGAAACCAGTAAGAGGAGATGTAGAAATGTTCACCCCTTAACAGTAGGAAAGAAATGCAGAGACTATAAAATGACCTAGATTCCCTAAACAATTCCGAGGAAAAGAAAAAATAAAAAAGCACAGATGCAATAGGAACTTACAATTGTAGATGTTTGAACATATTCACTGTTGCAGTCGTCAGCTCTGGGATTACTGCCAGCCCAACATCCAGAGCTTTACCTTCCACCTCATGGCCCGTACCAACTCCCCCTCCTCCAGTCCAGCATGAGGATACTGGTGGCACAAGAGGGCTATCAGTCAATGCCATCTTTTGCTCTTTAGAGCCCTGGATGGGAAAAGAACTTGTCTTATGGACCACAACCCAAGCTAAGCTAAGGGACTTTTCCCCAGAGACAAGTATTCACCCACAAATCTCCAGTCTCCCTCCCTGGGTTCTAGGCAGGGTCAAACGAAAGAAGGAACATGGTGGGAGAATGAGAGGCAAGGTGCAAAAAATAGGATGAACAAGGTACCAACCCCAACCCCAGGATGCCTAAGCAGGAGAAAAAAGGGACTGGTGGAAGTAAAATGGAACGGACAACAGTAAATGCACACAAACTTCGATAATTACAGCAAGCTGCTAACACAACTATGTTCTTAACACTAACTGTTGACGTCATCATTTGTGAGAAAACTCCCACAGCATATGGGCCACTGACTGACTGGCCCTGACTGGGCTACTAACAGAACAGGCCTTGGAAAATGGCTGTGGCAAACCCTGCTCTGGCTGATGAACCTGAACAGTAATGTTCAGAGAAGGTGTGTAGAAATGACAAGGTAACTGCTTTTAAAAGTATATCAATCCTTCTGATGAATGCTGGAATGGCGACTATGGCTCTAGTGGAATGTGCCAAGACATGGCCTGGCACAGATTTTTCATAAAAGGTTAAAACAAACACGATACAATGGGAAAGCCATTTTGAGAGAGTTTACTTACTGACACAGCCTTCCCCCTCCCATGTCCTTTGCAAAAGAGACAACTAGCTGACCTGATTTCTAATTTGACTGAACTGCAGTAGTCTATGTACATCCAAAGCATGCAAGTTCCTCTACCTCTCACTTGTTCTGAAGGGACTGGAAAGAACACAGGGAGGTGAATAGCCTGATTCAAGGAAAACTGTCACCATTTTGGGCATGAAAGTAGGGTTGGTACATACAGTGACTGTCCTTGTGGAAGAACAGAAACATTTTTTTTACAAATCAACTGAAGCAGCAGGTTCACAGGCTGGGGTTAGTTTCTGAAATGCAGAGTTAAGCTCTCAAAATAAAGGAAATTTATTTTTGCGTGAACTGAAATGGAGTACCTTCTTTAGAAACTGCTTCTCTTTTAACAGACAGCCTAAGGGCAGATAAGCTGAGGCAGCCAAAACATGTACCTTCAAAGAAACATAATACAGCTCTGATTTGTAAAGATATGAGAACACGCTCTTTAATGATTTATGGCCTTAGCAGGGCTCCAGAGGGAAATTTTCTTCCACTTTGCCATGCATAAAATATAATTATGTATGTATGTGATATTACACTCCCAGAATCTCACAAAACCCTCCATGTCTACAACAGAAAAACTCATTCACGACTCTTCAACCTTTGCAACTGGCTTCACAATAACAGACCTCAAATTAATAGCAGTTTGCTTCAGATAAAAAGTTAATTTTATACACCCACAGCCCTAAAAGACTTAAAAGGGAATCTTTTACCAAATGACAAACAGCAAAAATACCTTGGCACAACACTTGGTCCCTTACTTAACCTCAATATACCACACAGATAAACTACACTTGTGTACACTTAACATAAATGTAGATGTTAGAGTGTACTCACTGTTGCAGTCATCACATTTCGGTCATCCCTCCCAGGGTAGCCCTCAGTTGGCCCAAATACCAGAGGCTTAGTATTTCTGCATCGGTTGTTGTCGCTTCAGGACTGACGTCAGGTCGTCAGTGGTATATAAACAGGCAGCCAACGCCATTACATCAGTCTTTCTTGCCCTAAATGTCAGGAGCCCCCAAATAAGGAGCTAGGTTATGGTGGAAGTACACCACCAGTTGAAAGTAAATACCAAAAACTCCTTGTAAGCAGAGAGAGACAGACAGACACAAGGGGGATGGAGGGAGGGAAACCAGGACTGCAACAGTGAATACACTCGAACATCTACATTTATGGTAAGTGTACACACAACTGTACTATGTTCTTCGTGTTTCACTGCTGCAGTCATCACATTTGAGTTGATTCCCAAAGCTGAAGAAAAGGGTGGAGGCAGTCAAGAAGACTAGGGACTGGCTAGGATGCCTTGCAAGACTGCATTGGCAAAGCCTGCCCTGGATTTGGAGAAGATAGGCAGGTGGTAATGTTTGCTGAAGGTATGAACAGAAGTCCATGTTGCAACCTCCAGGATGGACCTGGTGGGGACCCCACTGAGGAAAGCTTCAGAGGTGGAAGTTGCTCTGGTGGAATGTGTCCTGACCCCCTTGGGGGGGAGGTTTTCTGTGATGTTTGTAGTAGAAATGGATGCAGTGTGCTATCCATTTGGAAATTGTTTGTTTCGATATGGCCTTGCCCTCTGCTCCTGCAGCGAAGCTGACTAGTAATTGATCAGTTTTTCCTAAAGATTTAGTCCTGTCTGGGTAGAATCTGAGCTGTCTGTTCACATCTAGAGAGTGCAGAATCCTTTCTCCCTTGTTTTGTGGGTTAGGGAAAAATGTGGGCAAATGAATGGATTGGTTGAGAGCCACACTGGACACCACTTTTGGCATGAAGGATGGGTTAGTCCTGAGGGAGACCCTGTCAGCATGGAAAATGATGAATGGCTCTACAACCATAAGTGCTTGTAGCTCTGATACTCTTCTAGCTGAAGTGATGGCAAGAAGCAAGGCTGTCTTCCAAGAGAGGAATTTTAACTCTGCTGAAGCTGCAGGTTCAAATGGGGGCAGGGTGAGCTTTTCCAACACAAAGTTTAGGTCCCAAGCTGGGGTAGGAGCTCTTCTGGGTGGCCTCAAGTTATTAGCCCCTCTTAGGAACTGTTTGATGGGAGGGTGTAAGAAAAGAGGTGGCTCTGCGCTGAAATGAGCAGAGATGGCAGAGGCATAAATTTTAATAGAAAAGAAGGATAGACCCCTGTGTAGTAGGTGTGTTAGGTAATCCAGGATGACAGATAGGGTGGGCTGTGCCGTTCCTACTCCCTTAGCCTGGATCCAGGTGCAAAACCTTTTCCACTTATCAGCATAAGACTTTCTAGTGCTGTGGCGTCTGGCCTCATGTATAACATCTAGACCTTGTTTGCTTAGACTGGCAGCTTGAGGACAGGTCAGGATGCCAGACTGAGGGTCTGCAATTGGGGATGCATGAATTCTCCATTGGTCTTGGTGGG
>NC_056741.1:46899337-46914337 GCF_019279795.1 Protopterus annectens
ACAATAGGTAGAGGAAATGTTGGAAAAGCCTGGTGATTTTTCTCTTTCAATTTGTCAGCCAAATAGGTCTTTCTTCTTACATCACCTGTCTCTATGGGTGACTTATTACAGCTCTGTACCAAGGGTGTATGTTGACAAGTCTCATGTTCTACTTACTTCCATGCAATCATATGGATGGTGAGGCTGCTGTTATTTTCAACAGGCCTGTTGTTTTGTGATTAGTTGCTTTATACTATTTCTCTTTTTGATACTTTCATGATGGCATTTGATTTCTCTCCTCCCTTCCCCTTAGTACCCTGATTTTTCGCAGTAAGACTTTATCTGTTATTAATTTAGCTGCACAGCAATATATCCTATTTACATCTGTTATATCAGTTGAGTTTCTATGAGCAGTCCTGATTACTGTGTTCATTTATTTTATCGAACTTCTAACATTTTGGGTCTTATTGACTTTCAGCAGTCTGTCTCTTTCATTGATCTTAATATGTCTATCCTTCGCTATCAAATCAAGCAACTCTGCCCTTAAATCATTTTCTTCTAAACTAAGGGCACATTCTCTGTTCCCCATTTCCTGTGGGCATTCCACAGAAAGTTCCAGAGCACCTTCCTGTGCCATATTCTCCTCAGTTTTATCCTATGAATTCACATGGGAACTCACTAACCTATCATTCCACAGAGTTACCACAGTTTCCTGTTGCTTCCCTTGCTGTCCAACTCCAAATAAACTTTCATATTAGTTTTTTCTGAAGGCTCCAAAGTATCTTTCTAATGGCAACTGATCAAATGTTTCCCTCTCCACTGGTTTTTCCTTAACTTGGGGATTCATTATTCTATCCTGCTGTGATATTATCAGAGTTAGATTTTCAACACTAAATCCTTCACTTTGCAGGTAATTAATAACCTCATTTTCTATTTCTTTAACTTCTCCATTGCTAATCTTCCTTTCTCCTTTCCCTCTTTGTTTTCTTATGTTTTGTATTGTAAAATTTCGCATATCTGTATGACTTTGCCTCATTGCTCCTCAGATATCTTTGATGTTTCTCCTTTTGTACTGATTGATTTTGCTTTCTCCTTTGCATAAATATTGTACCATATCAAATCGCTTTTTCTTTCCTATGTCCATATTTCCTCTGCTGACATCTCCTGCTCCTCCTGTTTTTCCTTACTTGGGGAACACAATGTTCCATCATGCTGAGATATAACCTGTGTTATACTTTCTACACTAAAACCTTTACTTTGCAGGTATTCCATAACTTTTGCTTCTATTTTTCTTAACTTATTCTTTACTAATTTTCTGTTCCATGTTCCCCCTTTGTGATCTTATTTTTTGTATTGTGAAATTTTCCATATCTGGCGGCCTTTGCCTATATTTATCTTTGAATATCTTTGGAGCTACTTTTTTGTATTAATTATTTTGGCTTTCAAATTTGCATAAATATTGTACCATATCAGATCGCTTTCTTTTCCGTGTCTATATTTCTTTTTTTATACCTTTCAAAATCTCTAGATTTAGTTCTTTATATTTTTGCACTTCCTCACTAGCTTCTTTTTCCAAATGGCCCAAGATTGTTTGGTTGATACAATGTTTTTCATGAACCTGTTGTATGAATGAATACATATTTGCACTTGAATATTTAGCAGTTTTTCTTGTGCTAGTGCTTTTCTTTCCTGCAATCTCTCTCTCTTGATCTTTTTGTATATCTTCTGTCCAAAAATTCTGGGCTTCTTGCATAATAGTAACAATACAAAATGTATTTCTTATCCTCAGTAGTCAGCTCTATCATCTTTATGACTCCTCTTTGGCTTATCAGATTTTGTGACTTTTGTGGGCTACTACTTCCTTCTACAACAGGGGGCCATCCTCCCCCTGAGCCTGTCCTAGCCCCATTGTAGGAATGCCTCTCCCTGGGATTCAGTAAAGTTCCATGCACGTAATGGATCTTGTCCATGCAGCACAGCAGCGCGCCTTGCATATTCATGAAGGCGTGCTGCTGTAACACCTACATGGACATGAGCCGTGAACGAGTGCAGGGGCATGTTACAGTAGTGCCTGCACATGTAACACACCCCTTCACTCAGAACTATGGCACTTTTAAAAGCAAAAATACAGTTGCCTATGGATATACTGCACAATTGTGCAGTATATCCACAGAATGCATGCCACAAACATGCACCTAGAGCGTGTCACCCTGGGCCTCTGCTGAAAATAGGCTTCCCGTCCTAGTCGAACTTACCCGGTCAACAAATGTTAAATGAAGAAATAAAATAACAGTAGAAACACAATACTGACATGCCTGAGTTCCCATACGCCTCACAAAATGCATGCTAACACAAAACTCATTATTGCACGCACTTTTAAAGTGCTAAAATTGTCCCTAGTGTTATGCCCTTATTCCCCCATTATGGCAGACATACTCTTAAAGTGAGAAAAAGTTAAATCTTATTTAAATCCTCAAAATCTTTTTTTTATTAAACCAATAAAGTTTAACCATAGCTGAGTAGGTGTACCCATCACGCAGCTATGCATAGCAGAGTTCAAACATCAAAAGAAGCTAAATAGAAATATACAGTCAAAGTAGTGTAGTGGTTAGAGCGTATTCCTCACATGCAGTCAGTTATGGTTCGAACCCCACAGCAGTCCATCCATTTTCATAAGTGAAACACAACTGAAATGTATTTTTTATAAATATGTAGTGAATATTATGTATAAGCTAATGAGGGTAGTGTAGCAGCTCCAAATGTGAGGTGTCAATGAAATCTAAAGTTTAAGTAAGAATTAGCATAGCTAAGCCGATTTGTACACTGGTAAGCAGGGCTAAGCATCTACGCCTTTAAGCAATAGTTATCTTAGCTCAGCAGTTTCCAAACTGTCCAATCACAGTAAAAGGCAGGAGATTAGTCCTATTTAAACCTCGCAGGTGAGAATACAGCTCATAACCATGTGTAGCTCTCTACTGTAGTCACTATGGCTGGTGTATGTGAAGGTGTGCACCTTCAGACGCAGCGCTGGGGCATTCAGGAGTCAAGGGTATGGTTGGACTCCTCATTAAAGACCATGAAGGGTGACTGCTGCAGGACCAATACCGTGGAGACCTGGGACCATCTTGCCTGAGATCTCACTACTGCCACTGGCATCCCTCAGACTGGTGAGTAGGTCCAGCACCACTTTGCTGACGTGAAGTGGAGGAAGAGGGACCTTTTGTACCAGTGGGTCCAAGATGCCTGGGCGGGGAATGCTCTAGCCTTGTATAAGTATTAGTCAAAGTAAGTGTTTTCCAAAGTCCAGCCTGTGTATGTGATGGATAGGTATGCATAAATGTTTTTTCTTATCTCCTGTACAGCTGCAGATGAGAGGGCTGTGAACTTGGAAGCCCACACCAGCAGGCTGTTAAGGCTGCATTGTTAGGCTGGCGAGTAACAATCTAGCGGTATTATGTAGGGCAAATAAATAAAAAGTAGTAGAATGTCACCTTGCAGTATTTAAAAATGTGTATGGTTTGTACTGAATAAACCAGATAATATTACAGTAATAGTCTCATATAGGTTATATATAAGTAAAACTGTAACTGCCTGTCAATAAAATTCAGAACCCTGGAACGATTGTGTTTACTCTGGTATGGCATGAATTGAAATGTGTACAGGTTATGCATAGCAAATATAGCTCTGAAAGCATTAAACAATCAAGTCTCATCTGACAAAGTTAGTGCCTCTGTAAGACACGAGATTAACTAATATGAAACTTTCATGCACCAAGATCTGATATCTGAATAGTAATGTTGTGTTAACCATTGTTTTCCACACTGTGCTATGTCAAAAGGTATGTATAAGAATGTATGTATGAGAATGTTGCAATTACAAGGTCAGATTGAACAACAAAGAGAGAAATCATTCAATAAAAAGACAGCAGTGTCTCAATAGCTCCTTGTAATGAAACATAAACTTGTTGTATTTTTAGCAGAAACAGCCATAGTTCAAATCCCGGGAGTGGTAGCAAGCTGTATCCATAATTGCAACTATGATTTTATGAATATGTGTAGAAACAGTCAGGTAGTGTCAACATAAATTCCCTCCACAGATCTTCCAGGTTAGAGAAGGTACAAAGCAGCTATAAGAAGGTTGTAGTTATACTGTGTCCAACACCCACAGTCCAACCCCAAGGCTGCAAATGACAGTAAGGTAAGTACATACACCAAGTGGTCACCCCCAAGAAATGTTCAAAAGTGTCATGCTGTCACAGTTACCAGTCCCTGCTACCAACAACTAGGGTAACCAATAGAAATCAAGGCAGAGTATGTCAGTAGCATGCACACTCACACACACACACACACACACACACACACACACACACACACACACACACACACACACACACACACACACGCACACACACACACACACACACACACACACACACACACATATACACACAAACACACTCACAGTATGAGTGCATATATGTAACCCTGATTATGTGAATATGGGTAGAAACAGTCAGGTAGTATTAACAAACATGGCCTCTAGGTAAGAGAAGGTGTAAAGTAGCTATAAGAAGGCTGTAATTATGCACTGTGTACAAACATACCACTGCCCAACCAAAGGCCACAGATTGTTGTAATAATACATGTAGAGTAATGATTAGAGCAATGATCATTAAAGTTGTGAACACTGCAAGAATCTACATTTGTTAATTGACATCTCTCTTTCTCCCCCACCTTATCTTCACCAATAATCTAAACACATAAATAAACGGATATGTTTTCCACCAAACCTACTGTGGGGACATGTATCCTATTGCTCTACAAATTTTGAAATGTATTCCAATTAATGTTCCCTGTTCAAATACTATCATTGGTGGCCTGTTGCTATCAATGTAACCTGCATGCCGGTGTAATGCTTACTGTGGTTCCATATATGCATGTGTTTGTTTCCTATGCATATGTTCCAAATCTGTTGTTTTGGGTTAATGGGAATACTCATGCATGCTGTTATAACTAATCTTAGAATGTGTTTACCATTACTAACCAACATATGTTCTAAAACTGCAACACCATAGCACATCTGGGAAGGCCAATCCCAGCAGATCTGCCTCTCCCGCCTTATCTGCCCATGGCAGTGGGCCACAGCACGTCTGGAACACACTCCAGTACCTCCTCGTCTGCTGGCCCTGCACCACTTTTGGGTGGAACCATCACAGGGGATGGAACTTGTCCACCCCTGGGCGTGGGAGTGGACAGAATCCTGTCACCTGAAGCCAAGTCCAGGGTCTGGTGTGTAGCAAGTTCCACAAGGATTTGGGAGATCTGCTAGGCCAGCTTGAGGGCAGCATGGAGCAATTAGAGGGTCAGCCTGCCCCTCCTGCTCAGCCCAGAGCCACCTTTAGGGCTGTGAAGGTGCAGTGATGACTGCCCATGGGTGGGGACCTCAGTACCACTATATCCATTTAGGGGCTCGTGGGCTTATGAGTACCAAACACCCCTCCCCGTCCAAGGTGTTTACCCCCCACATTAGTCATATACCACCCCGTATGCTGTCTTGTCTGTCTTCCTTCCCAACCAACCTCCCCAAATATACCTATCATCCTTCCCCAACATCCCACTCTCACCTTAAAAAAAGGCAATCTGTTCCCCCAAAAAAATTTTGCCCCATACATAGCTGTCCATTTTACATACATGTCCACTGGACACGTAATCTGGTCTATTTGGCTTCACTGCACATTACTGTTGTCCCCACCCCTCTCTCAGGGGTTTGAGTGTCCAGATTTACCTACAAATTTAGTACATATGCACAGCTTTTGCTGTAGAAGAAATGGACAGCTATGGACCTTCCTTACACCCATCCTGCACATCCCTAGCTATCTTTCATATTGTTTTTCTATTTCATGCCCCCTTTTTCACCACTTACCTTTCACCCTTTTTTCTTTTCTTTAAAGAAATTAGCATGGGGTGTTTGCATGGTGCTAAGCAATGCCTACCCAGATTAAGCACGTTTAAGGCTATCTGTCAGCACAGTTAACCGGAAGGTAGCATTCCTTACTTCTGCGCAAACCCACACAAACCTGCTTACAACTGTTTAAAAGTGCATTAATCACTCTATATCCAACAGCCCATGTTCTACCTGGCAAGGAAATAATCAGCCCCTGTTAGTCTTGAACCCAGGACCCTGCACACCATAGCCACAGCAATTCACCACTAAGCCAACTGAGCTGTAGACACTTCTAATGTTTTTCAAACATATCATTCAACTCAGTCATTCAACAGTAGGGAAAAGGTTTTTTAACATTAGTCATGTCTTGTACATAGATATATATGTATATGTGTATGGAGATGCATACAGACACACATACACACACACATATGCACACACACTTGTGTGTGTGTGTGTGTGTGTGTGTGTGTGTGTGTGTGTGTGTGTGTGTGTGTGTGTATGTGTGTTTGTGTGTGTACAGAGATATACATATAAAATATACACATATATCTATATATATATATATATATATAGAGAGAGAGAGAGAGAGAGAAAAGTAAATCTATACATACATATATATAAAGCTATCTCAGTATGCATGTAACACAAATTTCACATATATATATATATATATATATATATATATATATATATATATATACATACATATGTGTGTGTGTGTGTGTGTGTGTGTGTGTGTGTGTGTGTGTGTGTGTGTGTGTCTGTGTGTGTGTGTGTGTATATATATATATATATATATATATATATATATATATATATATATATATATATATATATATATATATATATATATATATATATATATATATATATATATATATATATATATATATATATATATGTGTGTGTGTGTGTGTATATGGATCTACCTGATAACACTGACATGTCGAAACACTGACAACGAAATAACCAACAAAAAACGAAAGTTCAAAAACACTAAACTTCACATGCCCAACAAACCACACTCCTGACGATCAACAAAACAAATACCTTTCCCGAAAAGCGCACCCAGCACAAGCACACCAAAAACCTTACAAAGCTACACTAAACCTTACGTACACAACTATCTATGCACTATACTTAACCCAAACCCTAACCCTAAGGTCCGTCACTATCACACATTTACCTTACCCGCACCCTAACCCTAACTCACTTAATCCACCCCTAACCCTCAAATCCGTCACTATCGCATACTTAACTTACCCGCACCCTAATCCTAACTCATGTAACCCACCCCTATACCTAAGGTCCATCACTGTTGCACACTTACCTGATCCGCACCCTACCCTAACGTCTGCCACTATCACACACTTACCTTTCCCACACCCGGACCCTAATATTTGCCCCTATCGCACACTTACCTTAATATGTCAGTGTTCTCAGTGTCGGGATTCTCAACTTTTGGTCTTATCCGTTGTCGATCTTCCCAGTGTCAGTGTTCATGTTGTCGGCATTGTGGACTTTTGGCATTTTCAGGTAGACCCATGTGTGTGTGTGTGTGTGTGTGTGTGTGTGTGTGTGTGTGTGTGTGTGTATATATATATATATATATATATATATATATATATATATATATATATATATATATATATATATATATATATATATATATATATATATATATGTGTGTGTGTGTGTGTGTGTGTCTGTATATGTGTGTATATTATTTATATATAAAAAACATATATATATATATATATATATATATATATATATATATATATATATATATATATATGACATCAGATCCACACTCTGAACCTCGTAGTGCATAAAATCTGTCCAAAGGCTGTCTAAATGAGGGTGAAGGGGCCCAAACTTGGGGCCTATTTTAATTATTGCCCTTATCCCATCCTCCAAAGCAGAACTGTTCTGCCTTGCAGCAAAATAATAAGGCCTGCCATCTCTTGCATCCAGGGACCTCTAAACTACAATCAATACAATGTATCATTACACCATCTGAGCCCTATAAAATAGTGCTGACATTCCAAACATATCAGTTAGTACAGTCATTCAACAGTAGGAAAAGGAGTCTGTAGAATCAGTCAGGTTCTCTATATATACATGTATATATGTATGGAGATGCATATTTGTCGACAAATCTATACATAATACACACAGATATATGTATATATATATATATATATATATATATATATATATATATATATAGTTCCACTTGAAACCATTGAATGTTCAAAACATCGAAGTTCTAATCATCGAGACCAGAACATTGATGTTCAGAACATCAAAGATTCAAAGTGAACCACAGAAAAAGAAATAAACATTCAAAAACTATTTTATGCAGGGGGGCTTTGCCTCCCTGCACCTCCCATGTGGGGGGCTGTGCACCCCATACCCCCCTACTTTTATATTCCAACTCCGAGATCGCACTACAGTGGGGTAAGGGAAAATCTCCCGTTTACCGTTATATGCGGTAGCACTAAACAGGAGATTTCCCATACCTTACCTGCAATGCCAACATTCAGATGTCACAAACAAACACACACACAACATGCAGGGTACCTTGCTGCCCTGCAGATACACCCAAAAGTAAACATTTTTACTTACCTGGCACTTCCACATTGAACCTTCAAAGTTTGAACATCGATGTTCTGGTCTCGATGATTAGAACTTCGATGTTCTGAACTTCCGATGGTTTCATGTGGAACCATATATATATATATATATATATATATATATATATAGAGAGAGAGAGAGAGAGAGCTAGTGAGAGAGATACATCCACATTTATATCTACATATATGTATACACACACACACACACACACACACACACATATATATATAGAAAGGTTAATAAATACCTATAGACCTATATAACTTCAACCCCCTAATTTTCTCTAATACCTTAAAACAGATAGACTGGAACCCTCTAAAGTCCCTCCCTTTAGATGCCGCAGTCTCACATTTCAATAGAATTTTCACTGATATACTTAACCACTTCGCCCCCAGTAGATCCAAAAGACTCAGATCCATAACAGCCTCCTGGCTAACTAAAGACACAAAACTACTTATGCATCACCGAGATAAAATCTGGAAATACTACCAAAAATGCCAAACTCCCAACTCTCTTGCCGAATACAAGCAGCTGCGAAATCAAGTAAAAAAATAAATAGCCACTGACCACAAATCCTACTACCTTAAACTAAGAAATAATCATAAAACCGACCCCAGAAAATTTTGGAATAGTATTTCATCAATATTATCCCCAGGCAAAAAGCAGAACCCTTGCCCTGACCCAGACACACCAGACCTCCACCTAGCTATCCAATTTAACTCCTTTTTCATTGACTCCCATAGGCAAACTCACCTCTTCTTTCACTAACAACATCCCCCCAACTTAACTGATAACAAAAACTTAACATCAATGAACCCTAAGTCCTCCCCTTTTACTCTGAAATCCATTCCTACCCACACTATAAAAAAGCTCCTACAAAAGTTAAAACCTTGCTCTAATGCCCCAGATGACATTCCATCCAACTTTCTCCAACTAGCTGCTGATGACATAGCCCTTCCAATCAGCATCCTAATCAATCGCTCAATTCAGGAGTCCTATGTACCATACCTCTGGAAAAAAGCGTTCATCATCCCTCTCCATAAAGGAGGTACAAACTGTTCAATCTCCAACTTTCACCCTATTGCTATCCTATCCCCTATCTCTAAGATACTCGAAAAATGTATTCACCTCCAACTATTACCCTACCTATTGGACAGCCAACTCCTAACTCCTACCCAACACGGGTTTATACCATGACATAGCACCACCACTGCCCTTCTTTCCTTCCTCGAAATCCTTAACTCTGCTCCTGACTCTGGGAACGTAGTTTCTACGCTCCTCCTCAACTTATCTAAAGCTTTTGACACTGTCTCTCATGTGCTTCTACTTTCTAAACTCTCCCATCTTAATCTCTCCTCTTCGTCTATCATATGGTTCTCCAGCTATCTCTCAGCCAGGGAACAAGCTGTAAAATGGAACTACTACACTTCCTCTTTCAGTCACACTCCAACAGGTGTACCCCAAGGCTCTATTTTGGGTCCTTTACTATTTAACATTTTCATCAATGATTTCCACCAAAAGATCCCCAATGCTAAACTGGTGCAATACGCAGATGACTCCACTATCATCTGCTCAGCCAAAACTCTTCCTTTACTAATAAACCTTATGCAAGAAGCCTTCTCCTCCACTGAGTCCTGGATGCTTGGCAATCACCTAGCCCTAAATGCCTCCAAATCTAAAATAATGATCTTTACCCCTTCTAGACATACTGCTGTTGACAAAGCATCCTTCTCTATACTTAGCCTAAACAAAACAACTATTGAAATAGTTCCCCATTCTGGGCATTCTTATCGATGACCAGCTAAAATTTGATATCCACCTACAAACCAATATTAGAAAGACTCATGAAAAACTTGGTATGCTTTATCAACACAGGCGCTACCTTTCTCTGTCTTCTAAACAACTCCTATCTACCACCTACCTCCTACCCTCCCTTTTGTATGGAGCTCCACTACTCTCTAACCTCCAATCATCCCTAAAATCTACACTTTCCTCATGTTATAACAAAATTTCAAAGTTTGCCACAGGATCCAAATCCTCTACTCACCATTGCAACTCCCTACATGCTCTAAATTGGTTGGAACTCCCAAGCTACCTACATTTCATTCAACTAATTACAGCACACAAGCTAATTTTCAAACCTTCTAACTGTCCATCACTCTCCTCTTCCCTAAAACTTCACGAGTCACATAGAACACTTAGATCCACAAATCAGAACCTCTTAGAACTTTACAAGCCTTTACATGCACCAGGACAACTTCTACTATCAATCTCCCTTGCCAGATTATGGAACTCTCTTCCCCCTTACATTAGAACTACCCCTAACCTACCATCCTTGAAAACCCTACTCCACTCTCACCTCTACTCCCTCTGGGAGTGCTTCTGTACCCATCCTACCTGATTCCTGATACCTATCCCTATTTTATTCTACTCTAATCTCTGCCACTGCTTCAATTCATCTCTCTAAAATCCCTTTGTCTAAATACATGTATTAAATGAACATAAATGTATTGTTTTTGCTAATATCTTATAAGTGATTGACTCAGCTCATATATTTCATGATATGTAAAATCTTGCCTTGCTGTATATTGAATGTTAAACTGTTGTTCTCATATGCTCTACTAATACATTGTATATTGTATATTGTCTTTCTGTCTGGAACTTTTCTCCTCGGGTCTCCATTGAAAATAGGCTACCTTGGCCCAATGAACTTTCCCGTTTAACAAACTGAAATAAATAAATAAATAAATAAATATGTATACATAAATATACAGAAATACATGACAGCTACAAACACATGCAATCTTAGGGTCATACTGATGCACACTAGAAATCTAAACCTGAAAATGCACTCACTGGAAGTATACTTTAAAATGGGGAACAATGACATCTGTGCTGTAACAGAGACCTGGTTAAAGGCAGCAGGAAGCACCCCTGCACTACCAGCATATAACTCATTCCACAACTTTTGGCTGCAGAACTTGGACTGAAGCACCAAAGGTGGTGGTATTTCCATATTCATTACAGATGCACACACCACAAGAGTGGTAAACCAACATTATGCATTACAGATCCTGCAAGTGTAGCTAACATTGGGTAAGACAGTGGTTCAGGTTGTAGCCCCAAACATGTCCCAAGACTCACACACAATGTCCCTAAATACCCTGGAGAATATTAGTGTCCAACCTAACACTCCCACACTGGTTGACTTCAACTACCCCACCATTAACTTTGAAAACTACGCATGCACTGATGCACATGCCCATCACATCGACCTGATCCTTCCTAACATGGGCAGCTGTTGCTGTACACCAGTAGTCAACCCCTACCTTTTTATATCTTAACACAAATTAATCACCTTTGGAAATCCACAGCCCTCCCCCTCCTGCACAGGTAACCACCATGAAAAGCCTGTCCAAATCTACCTATGGCCTCATAAAAACAGAGGTGGCTAACCTCATGACATTCATGCAAATGGAGACTATTTGCATGACTGCTCAATCAAACAACAATGCACTATGAACACGTACACAAATGCATGGATACCACCATACCTAATAGAACCAGGACCCTCAAATCCCCCAAAAAAGGAAGCCAATATGGTTGTCCCTGGCCATAAAGAAACTGTACAATGGAAGGAGGGAACTGATATGGAATAAGGTGAAGTCCCAAGACTGGAAAAAACCCTTATTAGCCTCAATTAAAAGTTGAGATCCATCATCAAATACTACAAAGTTAGCTGTGAAAACAGAATTGGAGCACATAGTAAAGACAACCACAAGTTATGTAAATAATCTCCATGGCAATACCAAGATGTGTTCTGAGCTACTTGACAATGGTACCTCCTAGACTGAGCCAACAAATATTGTCAATAAACTGGCTGACATATTGAGTGCAAACTTTACCCCTCTCTCCCCCCAAAAGGACCAATTACAATACCAGTACACTGCCAGGCACCCAGTATTACTGCTGCACAGGTTAAAACACCACTGTCCAAGGCCAAGAATACAATTTCTAAGGGACCTGACAATATCCCTGACTGTGTTCTACATGAACCACAGAGTGACCTGGCACCTCACCTATGTGCGCTGTTCAAGCACAGCCTCACCTCAGGCTTTGTCCCTACTGAATTATGCACTGCTACAGTCAATCTCCCCCAAACAAAGTGTGACTACAGACCCTGAGAAAAAACACCCCAACTGCCTGACAAGTCTGTTATGCAAAGATATGGAATGCATCATCATCCACCTAATAAACAGGGATATGGAAATCTGCAGACTCAGGATTCCACACAGTTTACTCTTGTGAAGGGTAGGTCATACATACTCAATCAACCTGATCAACTTCTTGGCATCAGTCACCTGAGCTGTGGATGAAGGCAAGGTGGCAGATACAGCCTTTCTTGATCTGGTCAACACCTTTGATAACATTCCCCACTCATGAATCATGCAAAAACTCACTAAGCTAGGCATAAATCCCTTTATCACTAGGTGGGTTGCAAACTGGGTCACAGATAGGACTCACAGTGTGAAAATAGCTGACTCCAGGTAAGACTGCTGAGCAGACATAAGTGGAGTCCCACAGGGTTTTGTCCTAGGTCCTCTCATGTTTGGTATTAACTTCTCTGAAGTCCATGTCAAAATGAAGGTTCTCTGGCTGACAAAACTTGCAGACATTTGCAAGTTGGGAGCTATTATTAACTACTGAAGTGATGTTGGCATCCTACTGAATGGCTTCACTGAGACCAATGACTGGTGTCAGAGCCATGTCCCTAAGATCAATGTCAGAAAATGTGTTGTCATCTCCTATGTGGAAAACCCTGTTCCCATGATTTACCACATTGATGGTAGTCCCCTGAACAAAGAAGGCGTTAAAAGAGATCTGGGTACACAGGTTCACAGCAATGTCTGTTGACCACCACATTGCCACTGTGATCACAAAGTCCTTCTATGTGGTACATCTCTATACTAATGCATTAACATCCAGGAAGCGATCATTGTCCCCCTGTACTCTTCTTGTCAGAGTGACACAGTTTGTTTCAGCATACATATTCTGATGGATGTGAGGTAAGTAAATGAAATGTATGTCCTCATTTTCTGACAACAATCATATCATTACAGTGATTTACCAGAGAAATGATAATAATCTGTAAAATAGACCAGAAATATAAGCAATAAACCTGGACATCCTAAAACAATCCAGCCAGTTGACAGGTATGCTCAGAACCACATTCTGCAATGAATCTGGACTAAGGCTGACAAAGTGGTGGGTGGAAGCCATGAAAATGGGGATGTATCTGAAATACTGGCATAGATAAGCTAGCACAGTTGCTATTGTAAAACCATCCTGTGTGCTCTAACATATATTTACTGAAATAGCACAAGTAATTGAATTAGGACATCTGCTATGGGTAATTACATGTGTATGTGCAAATATATCAGGCACTATGGGTATTTAACAGCAGTGTAAAACAGACACCAATGTGAAAGTGTATACCCACAACCAACATTACCACAGTCACAGTCACATACCGGTAAGTCAAGTGAACAGTAGAGTTTATGGACTGTGTGAGCAAATACATCATTGTTTGCCACTCACACACTAGCCCTACATATACAGTCCTAATTCTCAGTGTAGTCTGAATCCTGACCTTGGTACAAGACATATCTCAGTCTGCCCCTACAAACACATACAGCCAATAGATGAGTGGAAACTGGAGCAGCATGCACACTAAGATAAAGGAGGAGCCATAACACTTACATCCACCCCCCCATGCACAGCCCAAATAACATGTACACATGACATGTGTACACAATCATGACAGTCTGTTAACAATGGCCAGACATACACAGGCCTCTCACATGTACAGTTCACCTCAGAATGTACAGGCTCAGGAATCATATCTATGGCTTCTTCCCTGACGTGTCTGTGGGTCTACTATATCACTGGTATGGTAGCAGGAATGAAGTCAAGAAATAATGATAATAAATACGTCTGAGCCTTATTGACATCTGGACAAAGCCTGACATCATTTGGGGACAGATGCACAAACAGGGGTAGATTAGACATATTGCTGTCATAGACTGAGATTTTTGCAGATGTTACTGGGGTTGTTGTAACATCCTTTATGAGGAATGTGATGTCACTAATACCAATAGATGTGAGTATTTACTGACTGCATTCCTTAAAGTCCATGACTGATTTACCAAGGACACCAACTGCCTAGGGAACACACAAAACATAACAGGCAGACATGCGGCCAGTCTGTTGATAGTGTGCCAGTGGAGAGGCATGTCAGAGACATAGCACTGTCACTCATGAAGTCACTCACTAAATGCATGTCCACACAAACCCTGTCAATCTATCAATACACCATATGAATAACAGCACTGATGACATAGAATCTGTTCACAAATCTGGGGATATGTCCCCTAT